>NC_143039.1:25210000-25297500 GCF_057628025.1 Oncorhynchus mykiss
CTGCCGGTTTCTATTGCCAATCGGTGGTCACTCAGCCTGTACTTGGTAAGGATCTGTCTCTGCTTCGTATCTATGACAGAGTAGAGATAATCAGCCAATTCATATTCTCTGTTTAGGGTCAGATAGCAATTTAGTCGGCTTTGGGATTTTGTTCCGTTTTTCCAGTATTGTAAATATGATTCCTTTGATTGGTTCATGATTTTGTTTATTGGAATTCTTTCTTTTGAAGCAGTGCTGGTGTCAGCTTGGTTGGTGAGGTCCAACACCATCTGACTGAGAGGGCTCGTTTCTGGGCTCAGCTCTTGGGCTTGAAGTGCTTTAAATTGCAGACTCGAATTTGGACTTGAATTTAGATGTAGCCAAAATTTTAATGATCTTTTCTGTATTTTCATTATTACTGGAAAGCGGCCCAATTCTGCCCTACATGCATTAGTTGGTGTATTTCTCTGGACTTGTAGGATTTTCCGACAGAATTCTGCATGTAGGGCTTCAATTGGATGTTTGTCCCACATTTTAAAATCCAGTTTATTGAGTGGCCCCCAAACCTCACTTCCATAAAGAGCTATTGGTAGGATTACACTGTCAAATATTTTAGTCCAAATTCTAATTGGGATGTTGATTTTGAATAATTTCATTTTTATTGCATACATTGCTCTGCGGGCTTTTTCTTTGAGTGCCTTCACTGCCATATTAAAGTTTCCCGATGCAGATATGGTCAGACCAAGGTAGGTGTCATTTTTTGTGTGTTCAATTAAGGTGTTGTTCAGGGTGAATTTACATTTGTGTTTCTGACACCTGGGTTTTTTTTTGGAAAATCATGATTTTAGTTTTTTGGAAATTTACTGCCAGGGCCCAATTATGGCAATATTGCTCCAGAATATTCATGTTTTGTTGAAGACCTTCTTTGGTTGGTGATAGAAGTACCAAGTCATCAGCATATAGCAGGTATTTCACCTCTGTGTCAAATAGTGTGAGTCCTGGGGCTGCAGTCATCAGCATATAGCAGGTATTTCACCTCTGTGTCAAATAGTGTGAGTCCTGGGGCTGGAGATTGGTCCAACATGTCTGCTAATTCATTGATATAAATGTTGAAAAGATTTGGACTCAAATTGCAGCCTTGTCTCACACCTCGACGTTGTGAAAAAAATGATGTTCTTTGGTTTTTGATTTTTATTGCACACTTGTTTTCTGTGTACATACATTTTATTAAGTCAGACACCTTACCACCAAGTCCACTTTGTAGAATTTTGTAGAATAGCCCTTTGTGCCAAATCGAATCAAATGCTTTTATAAAGTCAATAAAGCAAGCAAAGATTTTGCCCTCTTTTTTTTGGTGGACGTGTTTATTAGTTAGTGTGTGTGAGGTGTATATATGGTCAGTAGTGCGATGGTTAGGAAGAAAGCCAATTTGCCAATTCTCTCTCTCTCTGTCTCTCTATCTCCGTCTCTCTCTCTCTCTCTCTCTCTGTCTCTCTCTCTGTCTCTCTCTCTGTCTCTCTCTCTGTCTCTCTCTCTGTCTCTCTCTCTGTCTCTCTCTCTCTCTCTCTCTCTCTCTCTCTCTCTCTCTCTCTGTCTCTCTCTCTCTCTCTCTGTGGTGGAGTGGCGGCGGATTAGACTCCACTCTATCAAGAAGGAATTAAACAAACATCTGCTGAATAATTGGGGGGGGGGGGGGGGGTGGATGGATGGATGGATGGATGGGGAGTTGAGGCTGATTTGGGACGTGACCTGAATGCCAGGCTGACGGGTCGGGTCTTGTCCCTCTACCACCAGCCTTAACGTACTGTACCGCAATTGGTGGGCTAACGCCAAGCTCGTGGGCTCCATGCTAATTTAGACAAGCGTGCCCGCGGATAGCGGGTAGCTAGCCCTCTCGCTCCACAGGGGGAGTAAGCTTTAGCCCAAGTGCTCCCCAATTCAATTTTTCCACCCAATTAAATCCAGCCAAGGATGGGGACAGATATCTGCTATCTGCTTTCATAATGGAGAATCCTCTCTCTTTCTCTGTCTCTAGGGTGTGTGTGCGTGCGCGCGTGTGTGTCGGAATATAAAATGTACTCAATACTGGACTTTTCTTGATACAACACAAATACACATGGTTACTACTGAGTGAAAGGTTCATAGACCATAGAGTGTTCCATGTTGTTTAATCTGGTCGTCTGTGTCCTTCTGTCCCATTCAGGACACCTTCACTAAAGCCCTGGCAGTAGAGAAGCACCAGGACCGTCTGAGAGGAAAGGATCTCTTCACCCAGGATGCCAAGCAGATGTGAGGATAGTTGTTTTCACAGAGCAGTGAAATTAGTTCACCAATGAATGTTGATACGTGTGTGTGTCTAACTGTCTGTGTTCAGTTCTCTGGTGGGTAGTCGGTGGTTGCTGAAAGAAGAGCTGGAGGAGTTGTTGGTGGAGACCATCTCAGAACACGATGTAAGAAGGAACTCTTTTAATGCCGTCACAGATATCTGGTCCCTCTCCCTGGGTCCTTCTCCCTGGTCCTTCTCCCTGGTCCTTCTCCCTGGTCCCTCTCCCTGGTCCTTCTCCCTGGTCCTTCTCCCTGGTCCTTCTCCCTGGTCCCTCTCCCTGTGTCCTTCTCCCTGGTCCCTCTCCCTGGTCCCTCTCCCTGGTCCCTCTCCCTGGTCCCTCTCCCTGGTCCTTCTCCCTGGTCCTTCTCCCTGGTCCTTCTCCCTGGTCCCTCTCCCTGGTCCCTCTCCCTGGTCCCTCTCCTTCACACTTCAACAGTTTTGCTGTGATAGTATTTACAGAGGAAAAAGACCTTAGATATCACTAGCTAGGTTTCCATCCAATTGACACCAGATGTTCATGTGAATATTCAAAAATCTGCATAAATGAAATATGTGCATTTTCCCACCAGAGAATAATCAATTCCATCAACTTGAATTGTTGCGGATTAAAGTGTGTGATTTGGTAGTCCACATAAAACTAAAGTTTGCGGTTAAATTCCCATGTACCCAATAAAACAAATACAAGTTCAATTCATTTTTCGCATTTTCAACTCTACTGACGGTTTTGTCACAAATGTTGCATTATATAGCGACTGTGCACCCTGGTGTTGGCACGTGCGCTCTAGCCAACAGCTAGCAGATACATTGCGGGTACAGCCTACATGATGAGATTATTATGGACTAAAGAGCAAGATTCGTTTAATTTGTCAAGACACCCAAGCATCAATCATCATGTCACCAGATTAAGACCCTCAATATTTATTGGAAAGGAGCATCAAGCTCATCACCCTGCACTTTCACCACCTTCTAAAGTTCATCATTTATTTCATCTGTAGCCTGATCAACTGGATGTCATCACATGACTCCAAGTTTACTTCCATATGATGGTTATTATATCAATGTTTGCAACATTTGGAAAGCTTACCGACAACTTTTCTGTTTCCATCATGCCTTCCAGTATTTGTATCTGACATGTTCTTTACTCACATAGAAGGTTGACTGGAAACCTGGTTGTTGGCATGCTAGATACTGTATTACTGGTAGGATGCAGTTCACCTAGTCACCACAAGATGTTGCTGTTTAGACACTGAACAGAGCCCTCCAACGCCAATAGAAAGTAGGCATGTGTGCTTATGTTCTTACGCTCCGGGGTGACGTTACCCCTACAGATCCAGGATCAGCTTCCCCTCCACCAATCCTAACCTTTGCCATTAGTTGGGGAAATGCTAAACTGACCCACGATCAGCGTCTAGGGGCTACTCCTATTCTTCCATGTTGTGTCTCTCGTCAGTATGCACGGTTCATCCAGCTGATGGAGAGGTTGCTGTCTCTGCCCTACTGCTCTGTGGAGGAGGGCTTTGTCCAGCGCTACCGCAGACAGCTAGAGATCCAGTCCTCCAAGCAGCAGGTCCAGCCCCTACAGTACGACCAGCACGGAGTGGCTTACAGCACCGGAGATGGTAAACAGCAATCAATTAATACAACTGGGCTTTTATCAATCAATGGATCAATATGTTACGAGTAGCATTTATTTATATTGGTCTTAAAGCAGTTGACAGAAACCGGGTCTAAATTTCATGACAGTTTCAGTGATCTTTCCCTTTCAAAGAATGACCTACAGTCATTGGTTGGCCAGGGCTTCATGGTAGAAGAGAGAGATCTGGGATAATAAGTTGTGTGTGTGTGTGTCTCCCCAGGCAGAAGGAAGACCGCTACGGGTACTGTCCTACTGAGAGACAGCGGTTCAGGATCCATCAGCATCAATGGGACAAACTATGTCCACTACTTCCCTGTCCTGCAAGACCGGTCCGTATTCCTTCCCAGCAGACATCCACCGTAATGTTTTCAAATAGCATGTGCTTTCAGACCAGTACTGATGAAGTAGGAGACAAATCAGAGAGGAACCTTTAGAGAGTTGACATGGCTCGTTAGTGCTTCATCTCCCACCGAAGAAATCACAAGTCCCTGCTTCTTTCCACACTCCTCTCCCTGTCCTTCCTTAACGTGCACGCCGTTCCACGTGCACTCTCAAAACATGCACGCCGTGCCACGTGCACTCTCAAAATGTGCACGCCATGCCACGTGCACTCTCAAAACACTGTTGAAAAGTATCTTTATGTTGCACCTCACTGCGTTTAAAGCCTCTTTTATTTATCTGGGATATAGCAGCGTTAATTACACAACTGAGTGGGAGGGGGGGGGGGGGGGGGGTGCGTGTGTGTGTGTTATCTCCTGGGCTGAGGACAGACTGAGACAGGACTAATAGGACCTGAAGGGTGATGGTGGTTTGACTGTGTCAGCAATAAGCCTTTCATTTAGTCTGCTGGGATGTGGGCCAGAACACACACTCCATACACATTCAGACACACACACCCCTCATCTGTCTTTTTCATGCTGAGACAGAAGAGTGTCTGCTGTAGTGTCTAAATATGACCGTGTGGCTCTAACAGAGGTTAACAGGACTCTATACACACACCACTGCTCTTTACAATCCTCTAGACAACCACTGCTGTTGATAACTGGTATCTCAGTGTCCAGTGCCCACTCCATTGACTGACTGACTTACCCTTTTCTCTCTCTCTCTTTATCCTGTTATCCCTCTCTCTTTCTTTCTTCGTAACCAACTCCTCTTTCTCCCTCCCTCAATCTTTTTATCCCTCCCCTCACCCTTCTTTTCTCCTCCCTCTCCTCCCTTCTCTCCATCCCTCTCCTCCCCTTCTCTCCAACTCCATTCCTCTTTTCTCCAACTCCATCCCTCTTCTCTTCATCCCTCTCCTCCCTTCTCTCCATCCCTCTCCTCTTCCCCTGACAGAGAGCAGTTGATGTTCCCCCTCCACTTCATGGGGGTGCTGGGGAGGTTTGACATGCAGTGCAGTGTGAGTGGCGGGGGCCATTCCAGCCAGGCGGGGGCGCTACGCCTTGCCATCTCCCGCGCCATGCTCAGCTTCCTGTCTGAGGGACAGGTGGAGACCATGAGACAAGGTTGGTAGTGGTACTACACACACACACACATCATTCAGAAAGCTTTTTATCTTTTTTGTATTTTTTTATGTAACCTTTATTTAACTCGGCGAGTCAGTTAAGAACAAATTCTTATTTACAATGACGACCTACCAAAAGGCAATAGGCCTCCTGCGGGGACGGGGGCTTGGATTAAACATGTACAAATCTAAGACAAAACACACATCACGACAAGAGACGACACCACAACTCTACATAAAGAGAGACCTAAAACATCAACATAGCATGGCAGCAACACATGACAACACAGCATGGCAGCAACACAACATGACAACAACACAACATGACAACAACATGGTAGCAATTCAACATGACAACAACATGGTAGCAATACAACATGACAGCAGCACAGCATGGTAGCAACACAGCATGGTAGCAACACAACATGGTAGCAACACAACATGGTAGCATCACAAAACATGGTACAAACATTATTGGGCACAGACAACAGCACAAAGGGCAAGAAGGTAGAGTCAACAATACATCACACAAAGCAGCCACAACTGTCAGTAAGAGTGTCCATGAATGAGTCTTTCAATGAAGAGATTGAGATAAAACTGTCCAGTGTGAGTGTTTGTTGCAGCTCGTTCCAGTCGCTAGCTGCAGCGAACTGAAAAGAGGAGCGACCCAGGGCTGTGTGCTTTGGGGACCTTTAACAGAATGTGACTGGCAGAACGGGTGTTGTATGTGGAGGGCTGCAGTAGATGTCTCAGATAGGGGGGAGTGAGGCCTAAAAGGGTTTTATAAATAAGCATCAACCAGTGGGTCTTGCGACGGGTATACAGAGATGACCAGTTTACAGAGGAGTATAGAGTGCAGTGATGTGTCCTATAAGGAGCATTGGTGGCAAATCTGATGGCCGAATGGTAAAGAACATCTATCCGCTCGAGAGCACCCTTACCTGCCGATCTATAAATGACATCTCCGTAATCTAGCTTGGTCATCTGAATCAGGGTTAGTCTGGCAGCTGGGGTGAAAGAGGAGCGAGTACGATAGAGGAAACCAAGTCTAGATTTAACTTTAGCCTGCAGCTTTGATACGTGCTGAGGGAAGGATCGTTTTAATTTACATCAAATGAACAGCACTGTTCCTCTGTTGCTTTGTCGTTGCTGTATTGTACTATTTTTGGTTTGACCTTTGACCTGCATCTCTGCCTCCCTCTCAGCTGGGCTGCTGACCCCTGACCCCAGAATTAAGGAGAGGAAGAAGCCGGGCCAGGAGGGAGCGAGGAGGAAGTTCACCTGGAAGAAACGCTGAGGTGGAGGACAGAATAGATCTGGACACAGGGAAATCACAGCAACATCTTCATCATTTATCTTCCTCTGAGATCAGAACTGTTATTAGTAAGTGGACAAATTGTTCATCCAACCCCTGTTGTAGCTTTTTATATGTCCCCTAAAGGTTATTTAGATCTGGAAATAGCCACCAAGTACATGACTCAAATACATGTACAAATTCAAAGGGGTTCTGTCCATGTGAGGGCAGGATACCCAACTCCATATAGGCTGTAATGATTTTTTCTGCCACCAGAGGGCCATCTCTGGCAACACACCTGTCCATTGTCTTTGTCTGTATATTGAAAATAAAATGTTGTTTTTCACATACCTTGCTATAATATGCTGTTTTTATTCCATATACAAAATAAATGGCCGGTAACGTTACACCTGCACTTTAACCAGGCGCTGTCCACTGTCATGGGGTGCTGAAAGTCCACGTTAGGGATTCTGTCTTAGTCGCTGTCCATGGTGCTGAAACCTGCGGTGCAGATTCTGTATTTATATTTCGTACCTTCAGAACTTTCACTCCTGGGTTAAATTGGACAAAGTCACCACAGTTCCATCATGTGCCGTCTCAATTACACCACAGGAGGGCGATAAATGGGCATAAAATGCCCTGGTTTAACCAGGGGAGTGTTCAAGATGCATGGGCGCTCTGGGCATGCGGTTGTAGAATATGTACAGTGGCTGGTGAAATTATTATTCAATTCAATAGATCTTTGTGTGTATATCAATGAAGTCAACTGTGTATGCTTGTAGATAAAATATAAATGGTTTAGCCAATATCTTGTGTTATCAAAATGTAGGCTATAAAAAATGTTATTTTCACTTTGGACGTAATCTCTCATTCTCTGTTTTAATAAACATATTTGAAACAAAAAATGTTGCCCTTTCTTTACGGACAGTTATCAAGAGCAATGTCATACGTTTGAGGAGAGAACGCTTGCACGCACCTGTCCAGAAATCACTAGGCAACAGTTCCCGCGTTGGACTCAGCACGCTGGGGGTGGAGACAGTCTGTAGCACGCCACCATCCCTCATTGGGCGGCATCTGAATGCTCTAGTCCTGATGGGCACTAGAGCAAGCGAGATACAACCCATACCCAAATCACAGTGTGGGCAACGGGTGAGCTGAGACTTGAGTGTAGAAAAAATAAAAAATATATCGGGTATTTGTACTTTTCCATCCAATGGATGCAGCAGTGATGAACTCCCAGATAATGACGGATGTCAACGGCAACAGCAATGCCGCGAACGCCGAACTGGAGGTGAAAAAGCTCCAAGAGCTGGTTCGGAAATTGGAGCGGCAAAATGAGCAATTGAGGACGCGGGCGAACGGTTGCACTGGCAACCCCCACATTCTACCTCCCTCTCCGGCCTACATGGCCGGGAGCTACTGCATACCTAGTCCGTTACCGACGCTACTGTGCCAGTCTTCCTTGGAGTCATTTTTCCCGTTGGACGAACCGTTCGAATATTTACATTCGCATTATGTGGATACTGCTCTCGACACCGAGGCTGATTATATGGAACGTACGGTTCTGGATGAGGTGGACATTCTGGACCTAGATGCTGTATTCTCTCATGAAGATTCTGAAGCTACCTGGTAACTATTTCAGAATATCCAATGGTTTGTAAAATGTAGTTGAGAGGTGGCAAATTTAATCTGACAGATTTCTTTGAAACTTAGAGTCCTTATTTGCATATGGCAATTTATCTGTCATATACGACGGTGATGCAGTGTTCTGTTTATTTTATAGGATATGTGACTTACTCTGGTAGACGTAGGCCTATGGAATATAATGATGTACATGCAAATGAGACTCGAATCCTAGTAGGAATGATATACGACAACAAAGCCACACCTTCGGAGCAAATTGGACTGAAAAATGGAGCTGACACTTGTTCCAATGTCATTCGATTTTTCTTTAACAAACACAACATCGATTTGTTGCAATTATCATAGTCAACGGTTATGATTGAGCAAACGGCCACTGTGCTCTGTGAAAATGTGCCTGTTGAAATGGAGGCTAGACTGCATCAGTCTGAGACATGTCGACTTGGGGGTGGACGACTGGACACAGAAGTGCTATTATTTTAGTGGTAAAACGAATGCATAAGAATACCCGCTGATTAAAGATGACATAATACTTTTGACTCATTCTGTATTATGTCAAATCCATTATAGTGCCCAAAAACAATTTTGGACTGCAGTCAAAATTGGCTGCTCCACACTATGCGCCACGGTTTGCATTTGTTGGCTACAATCAATATGATTCTATTCTCAGGTCCTAAGTGAGGTTGTGGCTTGATGTACATTTTGGAGATCATTGTAAAACTGGAAAACGTATCCCTGATCTGAAACCAGTCTTCCCTGTAGGCCCATAAGGGTTGATTTTGGGACTATAGGGCAGTAAAATCCTCTTAATTCCTCCTCTTCTGGCTCTCATCCTGTCTTCCCTGCAGGCTGTATGTGTCAGCCAAGGCCCAGCTGTGGGGGGAGAGCCCTGTTACCCCCCTCCAGTGGAGCAGACAGGTCCTGGACAGCCCCAGAACAGAGGTGGAGTCGGCCCGCTCACTGTGCCTCAGGTTGGACCAAGGTATGAGGAGGGGTGGAAACTAGGGACCGAAAAGGGTGGATAGATGGATGGCTATATAATAGACCATTGGTTTCTATCAACCTGATGATTCTACTTTACTGTGTGTGTGGGTACATGGAGGTGAGGGGGGAGGCTAGCACTGTGATGCCTTGAGCTCAGTGTGAAACAGGTCCTCAAGTCTCTCAGGACTATGTAACCAGGCAACTCCCGACTATTTTGGACTCTGAGGTAAAAGTACAGCACCTTGTCAGACAGTCAGTAGCCACACACAACACTGGCTACATTAAACTACGCACACATTTCAGTCACTCCTGAAAAGACAGCCGTATACCAACCTACAGACCCACACATTCGCACCATGGTTATGACAGTGAGGACATTCATTTCACCTGGCTAGGTGATGGAGATCACATTCTAATTCACAGCATCTACCTGAAGAAGGGTTGCAGTAGAGAGGTGACCGGGTCGAATGAGAGGCCCTGAAGTGAAGGTGTGAGTGGCCAACTTTGGGAATTTAGCGGTAACGTCAGGGTTAATGCCTCTACTCCTGAGACATTCCATGGTGTCTAATGACCACTGAGAATGGACCTTGGGTTCATGTCTGAGAGGAAGCTGTGGTGTGAAACAGTGATGTGACGTCTCCCACGGTCTTCGCTGAAGGTACTGTACTAATACTGCTCTAGTCCTCTAAGCTCTTAATGAGAGGTGAAGCACTGGCCTCAACTGTCTGTGTGCGTCACTTTCAACAACTTAGAGTAAACACACACGTCAGCTTAATTGTATTTCTTTTTACTATTATATATTTGGAAAGTGTCTTTTTGCACATTAAATCCAATTTAACTTGGCCTTCATATTATACACTTGTCATGCAACAGCTTATCGTTGCATCAGTGAAGCTGCCATTTTGTTTATTTAACCAGGCAAGTCAGTTACGAACAATTCTTATGTTCAATGACGGCCGAGGAACAGTGGGTTAACTGGTCTAGGAACAGTGGGTTAACTGGTCTAGGAACAGTGGGTTAACTGGTCTAGGAACAGTGGGTTAGCTGCCTTGTTCAGGGGCAGAACAACACATTGTTATTTCCAATGACGGCCCGAGGAACAGTGGGTTAGCTGGTCTAGGAACAGTGGGTTAACTGGTCTAGGAACAGTGGGTTAGCTGCCTTGTTCAGGGGCAGAACAACACATTGTTATTTCCAATGACGGCCCGAGGAACAGTGGGTTAGCTGGTCTAGGAACAGTGGGTTAACTGGTCTAGGAACAGTGGGTTAGCTGCCTTGTTCAGGGGCAGAACAACACATTTTTACCTTGTCAGCTCTGGGATTCGATCTAGCAACCTTTCGATTACTAGTCCAACGCTCTAACCGCTAGGCTACCTGCCGCCATTTCATCAGTGAAATACAGGTAACCGCCAAAATAAAGGGAACAACAAAATAAAGGGAACAACAACAACGTGTAATACTTATAAAATATACTTTTATCCTTCATACTAGTGTTTCCTTTATTTTGGCAGTTACCTGTATTTTACTACAATATATTGCTGTAAGGATCTACTAGATGCCCGTATATTAATTTCACAGTAGCTGTAACTGCAGGAAAAGCCTTCCACTGCTTTCACACTTGACCTACTATCTGCCTGTTGCTACGTTCACAGGGCCTCCCTCGGCAACCAGAGGGGTAACCATGGTTACCGTGTTTACATGAAAGGCACCTCGCCTCGACGCTGCTAAGTGGTTTATATTCTCAGTGACAGGTATAACATAACCCCACTCTATCTGGTGCAGGGATATATGCAGCGCTGTGTTGAACAGCTCAGTCGAACCACCACACAGAGAGAGAGAGAGATGATTTGCTTTCTCAGCTCTGCAACATTTATTATTCATTCTTCTCTCTCTTTGTTCTTTTGATCCACCACATCTCCTCTAGATAGATTGCTGGGATATTTCCTTAGCGAGTGTTCATTACTGTAGGTCTCCTCTATGAATATATATCAGATGGAGTGTGTGGTCGCTGCTCCGTCCCTGGTTCTGGCCCGTGCTGAATGGGTGTGTTGAGCAGTGTGTGTGAGGTTGTGAATGCAGCTTTGTCTCCTGGGCATTGGACAGCAGATGTGTTCCCTGGCTGCTACTGAATAGTGGTTCTGTGACTGTCACAGCAATGTGACACGCTGGGTGTGAGGTAAACAACCGCTTCACACTGCTGACCTCTGTTCCTTGTGAGGGGCCCGGAAAGCACTGACAGCTGTGTGTGTGTTTTGGGGGTGGTCCGATAGAGTATGACATTGCCTTTTCCCCTCCCTCCCTCCCATGCGTAGTCCATAGGTGGCGGGGGGTCTTCTCCAGCCACTCTTCCCCTGCCCTCCCCCTGAGACGTGTAGCTGGAGTGTCCCCCCTCAGTGCCTCGTTCTCCAGGTCCTGCTCCACCCCTCCGCCCGCTGACAGACCTGGTAAATACACACACAGATTACTATGTGACATGGGTACAGATTGCCATAATGTTACCATAATATGACCATATGACATTAGTTGAACTAGAGGTTTTTCAACCTTGCAACCTGATCAGGAGATACTCTTGTCCCTATTGAGCAGAATCAGGGCCATATTGAGCAGAAAAATCCTGGGCCTTGTTGAGCAGAAACTCAACACTCCTGATCAGTTCACCAGGCGAGGAAAACCCCTGGTTCTTAGACATGAGGGTTACTCCATCCATGATTACTTCTTAAACATTTAAAAAATACCAGTCTCTTCATTGGAATAGTTGTATTTTCTCCATTGAAACAACTCTCCATGATTCTCTCTCTCTCCCCCTTATCCTGTCTCTGTCCCCTCCCTTTCTTTCTCCCTCCATCAGCCTCATTCTCCTCACCCCTCCATCCTCTCCTCCACCTGTCCCTGACTCCTGTAGGGAAGGCTGAGAGAATTCCCACATTCCTCCCAGCCAATCACTCAGCCAATCGCAGTAAGCCTCGCTCGCTCCCCCGCTGGCTCACGTTGTCTCAGTCTCTCTGTCATGTCAAGGTTTGCGTCTCAATAGTGTGTTTGAAAGAGCTTCCTCTCCTTGTCTCCTCTCCTTCATTCCTGCTGATGTAAGAGATGTAAGGTGTTTCACCTGTCCATATTTCACCTACTGGCTGTCTTGTCAGATCAGAACAGAGGTGGACACAAGAGGAGAGGAAGCCACTATAGACTATTGAGAGGCCCCAAAGGTCATCATTCATCATTTGTCACTGCAAGAGAAGGAGTGTTTCAGTGTGTGTTCAGTTTCTGCTGCTTCAGGTGTTTGCCATGTGAAGTTCCTCACTATTCCTCACTTCAGTGGAATAGTCCCTCTGGTGATGGAAGCGCCACATGTCACACAGCTAGGTCGAGCCTGTGGGGCCTGGTTGGCGGCCATAATGGAAAATGGCCATTAGGGCTTAGAGTGGCCATAAACACAATATGGCCTTTTCTAGCTTTGTCTGTGATTTGTGGTGCTTCTGGTGCTTCTATCACCAAAGGCACAATTCCATGACGTGGCCTCCCTACTAACAGTGACTCGGCAATGTTTCTTAAAGGGAGAGTGATGTTTTTTTGCTGCCAGTGTGCCTCTATCTAAACTAATCTTGCTTTTCATCTGGTCAGTTTTCTTTGTGTTCATTGTGAATGTAAAATGTCTGCAATGTAATTTGTCTAATCTGACCTCTGAACTGTGTTGTTGTGTGCTGAAGGCCGCAGCCTCCAGCGGTTCCTCCTCAGCCCCCAGTCTTCCATGGACAGTGAGCTCAGTGCCTCAGAGCTGGAGGATGACGCCATCACGCAGGGATACAAACTGCAGGACCTTGTTGACGTCCAGGTCATGGCTCGTCTGCAGGAGGACAGTGAGTCCCTCACCCTTTATTAAAAACTGTTTTGGTGTTGTCACATAGTTGACTATATATTGTTTTACATAGTAAGAGGTGAGTTTTCCCCCCTTTCTATGTAAAAGGGTGGAAAATGCTTTATAAATCAGAACTATTATTATTAACTATTGAGCAGGTGACCTGAAAGGGAATAACTCTAGGCCCCAAGGTTAAAGGTAGGGCCCAGAGTTGTTCCTGGTCAGTTCAAGTGGTCTTGGATTCCTGGCCATATTCTTGCCCTTTATTGTTCCCCTCTGTCCTTCTCTCCCTTCTAACACTGTAACATGTGATACAAGACCTCAGGCTTCATCCAGGCTTTATTAACCTTAACCTCAGGCGCAGAAGGTGACGACTGATTGTGTGCGTGTTTGTGTGTTTGTGTGTTTGCGCTTGTCCGTATTTCCCCCTCCTTCAGGTCTTCGTCAGGACTACGCCACCACCTCCATCAACCGCCGCAGCGCCAGCTTCTCCTTCCTCTCCCTTCAGCACAGCGGCGAGGCCGACCTGGAGGAGGAAGAGGATGAGGAAGAGTACGGGCAGCTACCTCCTCCCCAGCCCCGTCTGACCCGTGTGGGACCCACCCTGCAGCGCGGCCTCTCCCACTCCCACACCTTCTCCAGCATACGGGACTGGAGGAGGAGCACAACCAGCCCCTCCACCCCTCAGTACCCCTCCGGAGGATTCTCCTATCAGCCCCCACCCCTGGCCCTGGCCAGCCCCACACTCAGCACTGACACACCCGTACAACAGGGCTTCAGGCCTGGATCAGGTGAGCAGGCCTGGCCCATGCAGGTACTTGGGTTGCGTTCATTAGAGAAAATGAGAGATAAAAAAAAATAAAAAATGTTATGACAAATGTTTTTATTGGACAGTGTTCTCCTGGACTCAACCCTGGCCCTCTGCTTACATTTATGAAATCTCACACTAATAAGAATTCTTGCTTTGCAAGACTCTCCTCGAATAATGTTTGTTTTTGTGTGTTTATGTTCTATTTTGGGGATCACATTTGGAATGCAGATGGATATGAGTACATTTTTCAAACAAGCCTTTTTGTGTTGTCTTGATGGAACATTTGCATAACAAAGTACAATATTAGTAGGGCTACAAAATAATTGACACACGACATGATGGCCCCTTTAAGGAAATAGTTATACTAATCTACTTCTAGGTTTGTTTTCAACTTGTCATTGTTTATGTTAAGGAAGGAAGAGGTCATTTTAAGGTCACCCACTCATTAGTTACCACCGTAGGTACTTCCCTAGGCTGTTGACTGTACTGGCAGACTACCAGGGATGTGCTTACTGTAAGCCTCTTGAGACACTGACTGATCCGTAAGCTCTTGGAGGCTATTCTGTTTCTGTTCTGTTAGCTGAACCGGAGAGGGACACTGAATAGAGGGTGGTGAGATTACAGGAGATGTTTCTCTTTGGGGCCTCAACACTGGTGTTCTTCAAGAGAGACTAGTGAGTGGCACTTATTCCTCTTGAAGAGGGCTCTATGTAGAATCTGAGATGATAAAGTCTTCTAGATCTGTGGCCTTGAATTAATACACGAATTTGTGTGTGTGTGTGTGTACATTCTATTTAGATAAGCTGCGGAGGAGCATGCCCAACCTGTTCAGGGCTCCCAGTGTGCCTAGCCCACTGAGCGCAGCCAATCACATCGTCTCTCCTTCCACCCTTCGGAACAGTCTGAGCTTTGACTCGTCCAATGGGCTGGCCAGCAGGCTACAGTCCTCCAGTGAGATACCGTCTTCTTCTTTGTTTTAGATCTGACCATACACATACTATAAAACTGCAGGGCTTGATTGACTTTCCAGAATTCATCAAATTGAAAATGATCATTCTAAGTAGGTAGTCCATACATTATACAGTACATCTGAGGAAAGCATGAATATTATATTAATCCATTAATAATCCATTAATCTGTATATGATCTATTGTCAACCCTCTCCCCACTAGTCCCTTCACCCGGTCAGTTGCAGAACAGAGTCCAGAGTGTGGGGAACTTCCAGTCGTTGTCGCGGCAACCCCTCAAAGCCACAGCCTATGTCAGCCCCACTGTGAAAGGGCCAGTTACCATGCCGACCTCCACCAGTCTGCAGTCCCTGAGTGGGATCCCCCTCCCCAGTAAACCAGCTGTGGGGGTTGGGGGCACTCCTACACCCCCCCGGAGCAGCCTGCCCCGCCCGGCCTCCTTTATTGGGACCAGCTCCACCCCTCGAAGCAAGATCGCCCAACCCACACGCAGGTAGGGTACTGTAGGACACTAAGGGGGTGCCAACAAGCTCAAAACTAGGTTCTTGTTGTCTGGGATCGTAATTTCCTATTTTATCTCAATCTGATCTTTTCCCCAGTTTATTGACGCCTCCTAAGAGCTTGTCCACCCTGAGTGCCCTACGAGACGGGAGCTGGAGAGATGGCTGCTACTGAGAGAGGGATGAATGGGGACATGAATGGAGAGATGAGATTTCGGAGAAGAGCTGGCAATGTAGAGAGACCCTGCTGGTTGGGGTCACTCACTGCCACACAAAGTGTTCTTGGGGAATTGAGAAGGCAGGTCAACCAAACTATAGGGAATAGCAACCTTGTGTAGAACGCCCTCATGATTGGGTATGTGAGGTGTGGTCAGCACTCAAAGTCAAACATGCATTCTCCACCTGTCCAATTTGGTCTGTGCCAAGGGGAATCCCCCTGTTGATATGTTTATGCACTAACAAGTTTTAACCACGTTATGGTTACATTAACATACTAAAGAAAGAGCTGCCACTTTATGCTAATTAAGCCACAATTAGTTTTTTTTACTTTGGAATTCTGATTAATAGAAGGTGTATTTTCTCTTAATGGAGAGCACCTAATATGCTGCTAAAAAAGTCTAAATCACTCCCTATTGTCTGGGTGTATTTGGTCAAATTTTTACATGGCAATGTATATTTAAAATAAATCTTATATTATTTATTATCTTATGATTAGTGTAGAGACTAAAGTTAACTTTCAGTGTGCATTGTTGGGATGCTGATCGTATTGATGCAATATTCTTCATGATTTATTTTACATTTTTATTGTGAAGCATATTAACCAAATTAAAGCTAATGTCTGAATCTGTTTACAAAATGTCTCACCAAGACAGGGAAATGACTTCAAGTTGTGTTTTGGACACTTTTTAAACTATAAAGATTCACTGGCATATCTATGAAATATTTGTAATTGTTGCACTGATTGTACAAGTGTGAATTGAAATGTAATTGTTTTTGTTCATTTTATTTGTGATATTGCACTTTTATGGTTAATTATAATGTTGTTGATGAAGAGCACAGGGTAGATGTTTTGTCTTTTGGGATGAAGGATTACTTTTTAAAGATCACTTACGTAGCATTCTCTGTCTGTTAATCATTTTTTCAGTATTTAAAAAAAAAAGCAGGTTAGTCTTCATGGCACATCTCTTTCTCAAACATTTTTTACATTTTATTTTTACTGTATTTCATTGAACGAGTGTAGTTGTTTTAACTAAAATTAAAGATTTTCAAATGATAAGTATTATTTGAACCTGATTAATTTGTCTCGAGTTAGTAGGCTACTGGTTATTTTCACAGGTGAAGTTCTTACATTTTTGCTAAATTTGTCAGATTGATTGTATTCAGTTTCTATATCAAACAACATGTAACGCTTTCTGTTTCAAGCCTATCCCAAACTTTAACCCTTACCTTAACCATTCATCGTTAACTCCACATTTGAGGTTAGGCATTAGTCTAAACAGCCTTACACGGAACCCAAACCGTGAGCATGCGCCATTGTGCATACATGTATTTTGTCCCCCCACACCATCACGCAGATTAAAATATCAAAACAAACTCTGAACCAATTATATTAATTTGGGGTCAGGTCAAAAGGCATTAAACATGTATGGCAATATAGCTAGCTAGCTTGCACATGCTAGCTAATTTGTCCTATTTAGCTAGCTTGCTGTTGCTAGTTAATTTGTCCTGGGATATAAACATTGAGTTATTTTACCTGAAATGCACAAGGTCCCCTACTCCGACAATTAAGCCAAACAAAACGGTCAACCGAATCTAGTCATCTCTCCTCCTTCCAGGCTTTTTCATCTTTGAACTTATATGGTGATTAGCATCTAAACTTTCATAGTATTATCACGAAAACCAGCACGGCAACACAGTTCGTCTTTCAATCACCCACGTGGGTATAACCAATGAGGAGATGGCACGTGGGTACCTGCTTCTATAAACCAATGAGGAGGCGGGACTTGCATCTGCGTCAGAAATAGGAATGACTTCTATTTTAGCCCTTGGAAACGCAGACGCTCTTTGGCGCCCGCAAGCAATACTTTAATAACATTGATTTCTAAATTTATTCTGCAACGCTCGTGCACGCGACGTGTCCTCTCTGGTCAGCATGTTACATTTACAAAGTTGACGTTTGAGTAATGTGGATGAACATGTATTTCTGGTGTGAGACTGTGAGCGCAAGTTGCTGCATTACTAGAGTAGCCTACATCGGATAGAGTATTCTATTTTGTCAGTTCACAATATTTTAACAGTCAAAGCCACGGGCAGGCATCTTTAGGCCTACTGTGCATTACATGTTCAAGGTTTTAATAAAAACTCAGTTCCCATACCTGGAGTCGAACCCGGGCCGCCTGGGTGAAAACCAGGAATCCTAACCGCTAGACCATATGGGAGATTGGAACACAAAGTAGTAATTTAACAGTAAAGTCCAAAGGTAAGCCTATTAGTACTGTAGAGTGGTATTTCCGAACCCTTGAGGACCCCAACAGTACGCTTTTCATTGTAGCCCTGGACAAACACCTCATTCAGCTCATTGAGGGTTTGGTGAATAGTTGAATCAGGTGTGCTTGTCCAGGGTTACAATAAAAATATGTACTGTTGGGGGTATTTGAGAAGTGATGTAAAGAACATAAGTAAAAATACTTTAAAATACTACTTAAGTTTAGTTTTTGGGGTATCTGTACTTTACTATTTATATTTTTGACAACTCTTACTTCATTACATTCAAAAAGAAAATAATGTACTTTCTACTCCTTACATTTTCCCTGACACCCAAAAGTACTCGTTACATGTTGAATGCTTAGCAGGACAAGACGATTGTCCAATTCACGCACTTAAAGAGAAAATCCTTGGTCATCCCTACTGCATCTGACCTGGCAGACTCACTAAACACAAATGCTTTGTTTGTTGTGATGTTTCGTTCGCGAACGAGTCTTGTAGGTGAACGTTGGGAGCCGGCTCGCATATCAGAAAAGCCGAATCTTTTTTACAAAAAATAAGATATGAATAATCAAAATATTTAAATTAGTAGCATTAATTAATTCAAATAACGACAAAATATATATATATATATGCCTAAATGCTCAAGCGCACACATTCGTTCTGACTGTCTGCTCAGACAAACAGTCTCACCTCTTGTTCCTGTCAATCAGACACGCAGTGTCAACCAATGAACAAAAGATGCGTGAGGGAGGGCCGAGCCAACTCACTCACAGTCACACACGTAGCAGCGGAGGAGAGAAGAAGGATAGCTGTGAAAACAACAGCTGGAAAATGAGTCGGAAGCACAGTAGCATTTGGATGCATTTTAATAATGTAGACAATGTTTGAACACAGTGTAGAATTTGCCAAAAGAAAATCTCATATAAAGCCGGTTCTACGCACAACCTACACCGGCATATGAGACACTGTGCACCCAACCGTGAAGCTAGCTGTAGCGGAGCTTCGAGAAACTAGCGGGCCTGCTAGTGATAGTGGTGGATCCAGCACCTCCACAAGTGGAGATGTATCCACTCAGTCAAGTAGGGCTACTCCGCGACCCCCAGCTACGCAGTCTTCTATGGACCAGCTTATGCCAAAGTAGCAAACAAGGCCAAATTGGACAAATCTGTAGCAAAACAAGGCCAAATTGATATGGCATTGGCTAAAATGATTGCCACCGATTTCCAGCCATTTTCAGTCGTAGAGGACAGAGGTTTTAGAAATTAGAGCAATAGTCTAAATCCAATGTACACAATTCCAAGCAGGAAAACCCTTTCAAAATCACTTATTCCACAACTGTACGAGAGCACACAGGCTTCAGTGCTGGAAAGAGTCCAAAAAGCTACTGCAGTTTGCCTTACCACTCACTGACTGCTGGACATCAAGGGTAACCACTTCTTACATGTCGGTTACATGTCACTTCATTGAAGATTTGATACCCACGGCTTACTAAAGTCATGACAGGGAGACTGCATAGTGGCCACATCCGTTCCCTCTGAGAGGGTCTTATTGAAAACGGGACAAATAATTACTGAGAAGAAAGTGAGGCAAATTTGATACTTAAGTATATTTTAGCAATTAGACTTACTTTTGATACTTAAGTACATTTAATACCAAATACTTTCAGACTTTTAATCAAGTAGTATTTTAGTGGGTGACTTTCAATTTTACTTGAGACATGTTCTATTAAGGTATCTTTACTTTTACTCAAGTATGACAATATGGTACTTTTTCCACCAATGTATTCAAGGAGCAGGGTGAGGAAACACTGCTTATAAAGAACATGTTCAATAATAAAAATGAAAAAAAACAGTTGTTCCCATACCGGGAGTCGAACCCGGGCCGCCTGGGTGAAAACCAGGAATCCTAACCGCTAGACCATATGGGAGATCCTAAGCATTGGAAGGACTATAGACTATTTGTTCCGTCTATATGGGACGGAAGACATATTTAGATGTAATTACATCATTCAATCCATTCTTCTTCTCATATTCCTTATAATAAACTGAGATTAAAACGACACTTTCAAACGACTGTGTTGTCTAAATAAAGCCAATAAAAGCGATAACAGTAGCGAGTACAACTAGTTTTGACCCTCAAAGACATCCGTATATACGTCATAAGAAACGGACGCCGTGTTGTTGATGGTTGAGAAATGTTCAACGTTTTCTGCTTTTGTGTGTAGCTAGCTAGGTTGTTTAACCTTCATTATATTAACGTTATATTGGATCAGAAGACACAATGTGAGTATTTTGTTTCACGTCACACCCATTGCAATTTCGTTTAAGATTGACTAAAACTAACTATGTAACGTTAACGTTATTGGTACCGGAGAGCCAAGTCTGTGACCAAAAGGCATCTGAACAGCTTCTACCCCTAAGCCATAAGACTGCTGAAAAGTTCATTAAATGGCTACCCGGACAATTTACATTGACACCCTTTATTAATCTTCATTTGTTTTACACTGACTCTATGCACGCTCACAGATACTACACTGACACTCCAGCACACACACTTTCACTGCTGCTACTCTGTTTATTATATATCCTGATTGCATAGTCATTTTACCCCTACCCATATATACATACTGAATTACCTCAACTACCAAGTAAATCAAGCACATTGACTCCGTACAGGTGTTGTGCCGAAAATCCCCTTTCGCGTGAATACAGTCAATTCTTCATTGCTGCGACTTGCTTGCTAGTTGAGATTTCTGCTCTTCACTCCGTTGTCAGTTTAGCCTACATTTCACTGATCTTAGTAACAGAAAGGATTTTTTATTTGTGTCCTTCAAGACAGCTGTCAATGATCACGTTAGGCTGCGTTTCTTTTTTTTATTTTTATGGCGGTTTGATCGCAGGGGAGGCACTAGTAATGTCTGCAGTTGTTCGGTTTGGCTATTTGTTTCAAGTGTATTAGTCTATAAATACATCTCTTTAACCAAAATGTTCATCTCTCCCATGTCTTATTCGACTAGTAGTTGTTCTGAAATGTTTATTGCTTGCCTACATTTTACTCTGTTTAATATAACACGCATAGATGAATTATTAATTTCGGTTGCCTATCCTGTCGAAGTTTGTTCTATAGAAAGTATTTGATTCAGATATGTGCGACAAAGTATTTTACTCTAGTGACAAAATTAAAGAAATTAGAGGGGGGGGGATTTCGGGAAAGCCATTTTCTTGCCTGCTGAAATTCTCCCTACTAATTTCCTTAATTTTGTCACTGGAGTCAAATACTTTCTATAGAACAAACTTCACGTCAGGCAACCAAAATTAATAATTAATCCATGTGTGTTATATTAAACAGAGTGAGTAAAATGTTACTAAGATCAGTGAAATGTAGGCTAAACTGACAACGGATTGCCATTGGAGGACAGAGGTTTCATTAAATAGTACCCGCAAAACACCAGTCTCAACTTCAACAGTGAAGTGGCGACTCCAGGATGCTGGCCTTCTAGGCAGAGTTGCAAAGAAAAAGCCATATCTCAGACTGGCCAATAAAAAGAAAAGATTAAGATGGGCAAAAGAACAGACACTGGACAGAGGAACTCTGCCTAGAAGGCCAGCATCCCGGAGTCGCCTCCTCACTGTTGGTGTTGAGACTGGTGTTTTGCAGGTACTATTTAATGAAGCTGCCAGTTGAGGACTTGCGAGACGTCTGTTTCTCAAACTAGACACTAATGTACTTGTCCTCTTGCTCAGTTGTGCACCGAGGCCTCCCACTCCTCTTTCTATTCTGGTTAGAGCCAGTTTGCGCTGTTCTGTGAAGGGAGTAGTACACAGCGTTGTACGAGATCTTCAGTTTCTTGGCAATTTCTTGCATGGAATAGCCTTCATTTCTCAGAACAAGAATAGACTGATGAGTTTCAGAAGAAAGTTCTTTGTTTCTGGCCATTTGAGCCTGTAATCAAACCCACAAATGCTGATGCTCCAGATACTCAACTAGTCTAAAGAAGGCCAGTTTTATTGCTTCTTTAATCAGAACAACAGTTTTCAGCTGTGCTAACATAATTGCAAAAGGGTTTTCTATGATCATAGCCTTTTAAAATGATAAACTTGGATTAGCTAACACAACATGCCATTGGAACACAGGAGTGATGGTTGCTGATGATGGGCCTCTACGCCTATTTAGATATTCTTAAAAAATCTGCCGTTTCCAGCTACAATTGTCATTTACAACATTTACAATGTCTACAGTGTATTTCTGATCAATTTGATGTTATAAAAAAGTGATTTTCTTTCAAAAACACACACGCACACACACATATATATATATATATATATATATATATACATATATATATATATATATATACATATATATATATATATATATATATATATATATATATATATATATATATATATATATATATATATATAGCACATTTTTTGTGCATTAAAAAAAAACATACATTGTAGACATATGTCGGTTGGGAATTGTCTCATTAATTAGCATTTCACTGTAAAGTCTACACCTGTTGTATAACATGACCAATAACATTTGATTTCGTATTGTTGCATCTATTCATAAGCTAACATAAGCTAGCTAGTTCAGTTTGTACGACCATGGTTGGGTTTTATTCACTGTCCAAATTGCTATTCTGATCAGCTTTCAAACACATGTTTATGAAGTTGTTTATGTTGTTTGTATTACTCAGGTCAGAATATTGGAAGTCCCAGCCGAAGAAATTCTGCCAGTACTGCAAGTGCTGGATAGCCGATAATAAACCTGTGAGTGTTGAGTAAATTGTCATGTAATTTGTACCGGTATGTAAAGTGGTGTAATTAGCTGACCCATTCAGGCATGATCATCATGCTAGTTATTCAGTCTCTTTGACTAGGCCCTTCTCATGTTTCTAACATTGAATGAATGCTTACTTGTTCTTGGTGATGTGTGTCAAAGAGAGAGTAGTCTGTTATGTTATGACTGCAAGGGGTTGTGGCTGAGGACAAGATTTGATCATGTTTTCACCCCTGTGCTTGTTTGTTTCTCATGCAGAGTGTTGAGTTTCATGAACGAGGGAAGAATCACAAAGAAAATGTTGCTGCCAAAATTGCTGAGGTGAGTTGTCATCATTGTGTTTTGCCTTCAACTTGTGAAACATAGAAAGATGGATGCCTGTTAGTGCCAGGTTTGTAGTTACCATACTGCATAAGAAATACAGAATCCATAAATGTGTCAATCACCTGAGACTATACTGTTTTCTCTCTGGGCTCTATGTAGTCTGCTGATAACACGTTATTACACAGAGGTATCAACAGGGGTCACTGTTGCAAGGGAAACTATGGCTGCTTTGTAAACACAGCTTGGCATGCATAGGCCTAATGCCTGACCTAGGGGTGTATTTCAGCAGAGATAAGGTCCAGATAAGCCACTCTCACCCCATGCTGTCATCTCATTGGTGACTTGACTGATACTCCGGCCCCTCTTCTGTTCAGATGCAAAAGAAGAGCATTGACAAGGCGAAGAAGGAGGATCGTCAGTCTAAAGAGTTTGCAACGATGGAGGCGGCTGCACTGAAAGCTTATGAGGAGGATATGAAAAGGTTGGGGATAAAACCATCAGGTAACTTCTTAGTTAAATGTTTTATTGATTTACTAACTTAATAACCTGCCAGTCTGTTTTTATTTGTACCGTCTAATAAGTGTTTAACTTATTACCATTGTTTCTTATAGTTTTTGTATTCTTATATTTTATTATCTCATTGTTGTTGCATTGTCGAGGATGAACCTGTCAAGTAAGCATTTTGTTGGATGATGTACACAACGTGTATACGGTACATACGACTAATGAAACAGGAAGCTTTTAAAAAGTTGTTAGAACACACTCAGTGTAAGTTGTTGTGGATAAGAGAGTCTGCTCAAATGGCTAATATATCAATGTGATTTTGTGTGTTTGCTTAGATTCACCATCTCAAACCAAAGCCCAAACTCCAAGCCCAGTTCCATCTCCATCTCCATCTCAATCTCCATCTCCATCTCAATCTCAATCTCGAAAACAAGAAAAGAAGCGAAAGCCTAGAAAGGAGAGGATGCCCAGAAACGAATCAGAGAACTGGGTGGAGGGAAAGACAGGCGAAGGACTCACATACTACTACAACTCTATGACAGGAGGTAGGCAAGGTTCACACAAGGTGCTTAAAGTAATTGAATTTGGCACTCTGAAATTCAATTACTTGAATACCTTAAAACTCTGAAATGTTCTCAAGTTGGTACTTGGAAATTACTTGAATTAAAATGGGAGAACACAAAACTATCAAATATGTTAATATGAAAAATATTAGAAAAATATATTGCTCTTACGAATTCATTTCCAGGTACACTACAGAGTTTTATTTCATGTGTTTCGCACTCTGGTTGCCAGGCGAGCTCTCTCATTCTACCCATACTGCCACTCAGCCAGGCAGGTACAGAACCGACTGATTAGGCACTGCCAAACGTCACATCGATAGCTAGTGTGCCTTTTGTGCATAATAGAACATTTATGGGGTCTGTTATTTCAGCTAATGAAACATGGGACCTACCCATTTTCTATTTTTGTTCGGTATAGTTTACCCACCTTTTTTTTTACCGCGACATCACTGGACCTAACCAACCCACACTGTGTAAGGTGAAATAAATGCATCAGACTTCGACATGTTGAGCATGGTGTAATCGGCCCTGGAGGGGAAAGGCACAACGCTGCATCCTGCGCTGGCGCCAGTTCTACATTGAGACTTTTTCTCTCCAGAGCTTTTTTTGTTGTTGTCCCATTCAAGGGGCGCCTGCGATATTCCACTTTATCAAGCGGCAGCCGTGCTCCTGCTGTTCTGGTTGCCGTTCACGTGCCGTTTTCCTCACACAGCCCACCCGCCCTTCTCCCGACCGGCGACTCTAAAGCTGCCAGTCAGAAGCAAGACGCTTTGTCGTAGCTATTAAGTAGTAGATTCCCAAATGCCCAATAAAATTACAATACTGTCATAAAGCTGGAGTTGATAAGAAATGTGTGTTCACAAGTAGGCATGTTCCAAAACTCTGCTCATCACTACTCAAATGACATCATCAGAACTGATTTACCACTAATGTATGTAGTAAATAAGTAGTGAAACACATATTATTGAGTAGAGCTTGTAAGGTAGTAATGAGTAGTAAGTACATTTTTTGTCATGAGGTTTTGGTGAATATACCGTCATCTGGTGGCAAATAGAAACAATTGCATAATAGGAACTATCACAAATTGGTGGTCCTCGAAGCCCTTGAATTTGGTACGAACCCGGGGTAGGCTGAAGACCACAACACCTCGGCAGATATCACAGATGTCGGGTTAAAAGTCAGACTGTGACTTTAATAAATCAGTTTTGAACAAACACCTAGGACCATTCACCTTTCTCCTGAAGCATTGTGTTTTTATATCTTTTCAGAATCTCAGTGGGACAAACCATGTGGGTTGCAGGGAAAGAGCACACCCTCTCCACAGCCGGGTCAAACCGAGGTAGACAACTTTTTAATGTCATTTCTTAATACCTTTCATTTCACCAGGAAGTCTCTTATATGTTGTTACCCATTTGATATGTTTAGAGTCAGTGTAATGTACCGAGGTAATGCATTCAAGTCCTGGTGTGAACACACTTTTTTTCTGTAGATCTCCTTAGTAGGTAGTGCCTGGATGGAGGCCGTCAGTCCTGATGGATTTACATACTACTACAACACAGAGACTGGAGGTCAGTCTATGAAGACAGGTGATGACAAGAATGATGTATGTTTGACATAATTATGTTTGACATAGTTTTGATGTTTCCCCCACTCTGACAGAGTCCAGCTGGGAAAGACCTGCAGATCTCCCTGCCGGTGGTGAGTCTGGGCCCGGGCCCAGTGGAGAGACAGTGGGCCCCCCAGGGTTAGATGACTCATCTGCCCTGCAGCCAGAACCCCTCTCTGGGGAGGACAGCTCCAACAGTACCAAAGGAGCCGGGGAGAGAGAGGATTCCAAACAGGTACCAAGATTCAGTTCAGGGTGAGACTCAGTTCTCAATACAACCCCATTGGTAGTGAATGGGCACAAACAATAGTAGGCATTAGTTTAGGATTTGAGTCATGATGACTGACGATCAGTTCAATAATCATTTGCTCTCCTCACAAAAAGAATACACCGCCTTCAGACAAGGAGGGGGAGAATAAAGATGGTGAGGATGATGACGGGGGGAAGGGAGACGAAGGGGCCAAAGACACACCGGCAGCTGTGCCTGAGGAGAAAGAGGAGAGGCCTGCTGTTAAGAAGCCCAGAAAGACCAACCCTTACGGAGCCTGGGAGCAGATACAGGAAGTAGAAGAGCCTTAGTAAGAGACTGTTATACTCTCAATGTCTTCATTTGGATTTAACTATGAGATTTTGTTACAGTTTGCCTTAATGAACAGGACCCTGGTGCTGGTCTGTCTCTACTTTAGCCAACTTGTTGTTGTGTGCCTAATTAAATGCTAAACTAATAACTCACCTACTTGCTCTATACCCCACCCACCACCACCCATGTTCTCTCCTCCAGTGAGAAAGTGGACCTGCAACTACCACAGGTGGAAGGTGCAGCTAGCGCCCCCGCCCCCACGGAGCTTCCGCCTGAGCCCAAACCCAAGTTTAGGGAGCGTATCATCACCTCTCTGGGCGACGAGGGTGGCCCCGCGTCGGGAGCCGGGGCCACGTTCAGGAAGAGGAAAGCAGAGAACGGGAAATCCTCCAGGAGCCTGAGGCAACGGGGAGATGATGACTAATACTCCGGCTAACTCAGATATGAACTCTTTTTAAACAGACACAAGGCTTGACAAACTGGGGATGTTGTTGGAGACTGTTGTTATTGTGTAAGGGGACAATTCTAGCAACGTCATATCAATACCTGGATACGCAGGTCAGGTCCCTGTGGGCTACAGAGAACTCGAGTTAGGTACTCACCAAGATGCCATCATTTCAGAATTGTTCAGGTTGAATTTTACCCATCCAACCACCCAAGTTACAGTATATCAGCAGCTTTTGGGGTTGAATAGGACAAGCAGACGTCTGAAACAAGCTGGATCAGTGGCTTTAGCTGTCCTAACTTCCAGTGTTTGTCTTACTCTTTACAATTTCCTTTTTCAATGCCTGATGCCCTCCTGCTTTTTTATTTGAGTTGAATAGCGTACAGCCGTGACGGACAGACTATCATTCCCAGAGGTATTTTCTTATGCGTGTGTGATGTACCCCTGTGATGTCCTTACTGTGGTGGTGGTTATTTTCCACATCACCACCAGTACATGCTCATGCCTGGGTCTCCCAAAACCATCGTAGCACTACGGCCATCTTTTGTCTATTTAGTTTCAATGGAATTAACATCCTAGTGCTACGATGCTTTGGGGAGACCCAGACCTTGACCGTACTCCAGCATGGTTGGAGTATGTGAGAAGGAGAATGCAAAGAGAGTTTTCTACAGTATGATTTGATGAAATATTGTACTTGAATATATTCTGCTGGTGTGGACATTTTCTCTATGCGTCTTCCTTTAGTCCATCAGCCTTTAATAATCAATAGTCTTCCACGGATTTATTTAGCAGACTTCTGTCAGAGAAACTCCAACATTTCACAGGGGCTCGAGTAGCCTCGAAGGTAATTCAACCCTTCACTGGTGCCAACACATGCTCATTGCTATGGCTGTGTAGGAGAGATACTGATGCCATGGCTGGCCAGCTGCCAGACAGCCTGGGTGCTTGAGATTAGAGCGTGTGTGTTGGGCTGAAACATAGCTCTTACACACCCAATAGATGCAGGGCTCGTCACCAACTATTTTCAGTCAAGTTTTAGGACTTTATTAAGCTGCTAGGGTGTAATTGGGTTTATGTCTGAGACTGGTTAAAGAGCTGGGTTGAGGCCTCCCGGGTGGCGCAGTGGTTAAGGGCGCTGTACTGCAGCGCCAGCTGTGCCATCAGAGTCCCTGGGTTCGCGCCCAGGCTCTGTCGTAACCGGCCGCGACCGGGAGGTCCGTGGGGCGACGCACAATTGGCCTAGCGTCGTCCGGGTTAGGGAGGGATTGGTCGGGGGGGATCTCCTTGTCTCATCGCGCACCAGCGACTCCTGTGGCGGGCCGGGCGCAGTGCACGCTAGCCAAGGTTGCCAGGTGCACGGTGTAGCCTCCGACACATTGGTGCGGCTGGCTTCCGGGTTGGATGCGCGCTGTGTTAAGAAGCAGTACGGCTGGTTGGGTTGTGTATCGGAGGACGCATGACATTCAGCCTTCGTCTCTCCCGTATGGGAGTTGTAGCAATGAGACAAGATAGTAGCTACTACAATTGGACACCACGAAATTGGGGAGAAAAAGGGGTAAAATAAAAAATAAAAAAAGAGCTGGGTTGTCTGTAGCCAGGCTCTCTCTGCTCTCTTCTCCACCCACACGCCATTCTTTCACAAACTGAATGATCAGTGTTCGCAACTGCTTCCATATCTGGTCTGACTGTTCTCCTGTCAGTGCTGCTGCAGTGGGTCATGTCAGCTAGCTCCCAGAACTAAGGCGTCACACTGTCTTGAGTCAGTATCTCTGACTGCAGGTCACCACCAGCTCCAGCAGAGCCTCCTTGTCTCCGTGTTCCAACAGCTCTGAGATCAGGTCATCCAGGGGCTCCCCGCCCCTCATGAACTCCTGCCAAGGGAATACAGAAGACACATTAACCAACTATTACCACTACATGTAAAAACATTACACTTCCATTATAGACTGCTTGTTTGCATAGTTAGAAGCCCACCTTGATATCTCTGGTAACATAGCCAGTCCGGTGATCTGTCACGCGGTCCTAGCTGAAGTTGTAGGTGCGAATCCTCTCCGACTGGGAGCGAGTGCCCACCTGGAGAAGGAGTAACATGAATGGCTCTGAGGTGAGTTGGGGGGAGGGAGGAGGGGGACAGTAAAGCATTAGGATGGGACTGTGTGTCGGGGATCACCTGCTGTTTGCGTGCCGTAAGTCTCTGCTCCGTCTCTCTGCCCATCATGCTCTGGTAGAGGCGGGCCTTCAGCACGCACAGGGCCGTGTCATGATTCTGCAGCTGAGAGCGGGACGTCTGACACTCTGCCACCGTACCTAGGGTCAGTCAGTAATTCCATTTCAATTCAGTCAATATAAGGAGATCAATTGAGAAGTGCCATTGGTTTTCAATAAAGATATTAAAAAACTTCTTAAAGTGTATTTTCAATACATCTCCCCGAACTGTAAGCTCTTACCTGTTGGCAGGTGTACTATTCGGACAGCACTGTCCGTTGTGTTGACACTTTGACCTCCCGCCCCTCTCGATCTGAACGTATCAACCCGCAGGTCCTTAGGGTCAATGCTGATGTCCAGCTACAAAACAGAATCCCAATGTATTATCGTTCAGACCGACAGACAGACAGGTGTATCTCGTTGGGTTGTGGCAGGACGATGGCGGTCATGGTTCCTGTGTGAATGCGTTGCATCCTGGAGGACAGGCCCAACTCGGGGATCCTCTGGACCCGGTGTGTCCCTCCCTCATGCTTCAGACGCCACATGGTGCAGTCCACCTGAGTGAATCAAATCAGACCATAAAACACACCAATCAATCATACACAAACACTTTCATCCAGTGACCCATAAAACACAGAGACAGTAGGACAGACAGAAGAGAAGCATTACCATATTCAGCAGGTGTGTAGTTGAAGATCTCAAAGTCCCAGGTCTTGTGGCTGGCAAGGCCTTGGTACGTGTCAAACATCTCTCTGGTGAACTGTTGACAGATGTCACCTGGATCCAAACATGTGCACCAGAGAGGGGACATACATTATCATCAGGACCAGGAGTGTAATGGAGAGCCGTTGTCCATGGCCTATGCTGTTCATTGAGTAATTACAGTGCACCGACTCACCTCCTGTTGTCCGCCCTGTTACCACCTCCAGAAGGACATTACTGGTGTCGTGTGGATCACTGGGTACTAGTGTCTGGATCAACTGGGCGAATATGAATTCAGGTTTTCTCGTCAAATTCCAGACTGACCAAGGCAGAAATGTAAAATGTTCTGTGTCTAATGTCTGTTCGTACATCTTTTCTCAATGACTCGATTCTTTGGGTGATCTGTGCTTGTTCCTCTTTCAGTAGCTGGACCATTTTGTCGGTCTTCCTCTTTGGAACCGACTGTCTCTGTAAAAGGAGAATATGGATGACTACAACATTTTCAGATATACGACACATTTCACAGTTAGCACATTGTTATTGAAGCATTGGCGACCTCTTCTGGTCATTGCGGCACGTAGGCGTTACAGACACTTATGAAAGGAAGATACAGAAAGACCACTAGTTAGTTAGCAATTAACAAAATACACAAAACAGAACACAGCTTACTTACTCTGAAGCAGTTTCAACCTCTTCTAGGTCTTTCACGGCATGTTCAGCGCTCTGAAACGCAGTGGCCACTGGTGAAAGTCACATCTGTCTCTTGTTCAACTCTTTCCTGGCTGGGTCGTGTTTTACAACAGCACCCCTGGTGGTGTTAAAAAGCTATTTCAATTCATCTGTAATCTGATTGGTCCTCAAAGAGGGGGTACTAAACTGAGAAAACCACCTTCTAAAACGTCTATTGGTAATGAGAATACGCTGAAATACAAACATATATCGGGGAAAGCATAGCGTAACATTGGGTCTGTTTTTATGAAACACAGTGGATATTTAACGTTCAGTATTAAACGGATCTTTATGAAATGGAAAGCAGTCTGCCAAGATTTCAGCAGCTCAGGAGAACAGAAGCAACTTCAAACAGAACTCTTATTGGTACCGTCGTTTTCATGGGATTACTTCAAGTGGTATCAAGTGTTGCTGTTGTACTTCACATGACAGGTCATCTTCAACAGGTAAGGTAATCATAATAATACAAGTCCTAATGCATAGGTCTCTTAGATTGGATAATACCAAGAGTCTCCTCTAAAAATGATCATAAAATCTATGTAATTCTATAGCACAAAATTGTATTTTGTAAGAAAAAAGTTATTGTCATAACAGTTTACAGGTGCTGCAGGAAAACATTGGACAAAAAAAGTGAAATACACTGATTGCCTCAAATACACATTGCACTAAATCTGATCCATTTCAAGTGGTTGCTCTCTCACCACAACATCTATAACACATTACACTTCAAACAGAGGCAAAGTGTTTCATATTGTATGGACGGTTTTACTGGCTATTGCCTCTTATGGCTTACAAAGTAGCCTTGTGTTTTACAAGAGAGCAACAAATCAAATAAAAGTTTATTGGTTTACACAGATTTGCAGATGTTATCGCAGGTGCAGCAAAATGCTTGTGTTTCTAGATCCAACAGTGCAGTGAAATGCTTGTGTTTCTAGATCCAACAGTGCAGTGATATGCTTGTGATTCTAGCTCCAACAGTGCAGTGAAATGCTTGTGTTTCTAGATCCAACAGTGCAGTGAAATGCTTGTGTTTCTAGATCCAACAGTGCAGTGAAATGCTTGTGTTTCTAGATCCAACAGTGCAGTGAAATGCTTGTGTTTCTAGATCCAACAGTGCAGTGAAATGCTTGTGTTTCTAGATCCAACAGTGCAGTGATACCAAGCAATACAAAACAATATACACATAATCCATAATGTTCACAAATGCTCTCCATCCAACCTGACTGAGCTCGAGCTGTTTTGCAAGGAGGAATGGGAAAAAAATTCAGTCTCTCGATGTGCAAAACTGATAGAGACATACCCCAAGCGACTTACAGCTGTAATCGCAGCAAAAGGTGGCGCTACAAAGTATTAACTTAAGGGGGCTGAATAATTTTGCACGCCCAATTTTTCAGCTTTTGATTTGTTAAAAAAGTTTGAAATATCCAATAAATGTCGTTCCACTTCATGATTGTGTCCCACTTGTTGATTCTTCACAAAAAAAATACAGTTTTATATCTTTGTTTGAAGCCTGAAATGTGGCAAAAGGTTGCAAAGTTCAAGGGGGCCGAATACTTTCGCAAGGCACTGTATATAAAGGGTAATATTGAAATGCAAGCTAAAAATGTAATACATTTCAACTCTATATCTGACATGGTGCAGGTGTCTTCTTCTTTTTAAAACAGTTTAAGTGACAAGTGGTTAATAACTCTATAAATGCGTCTAACAGCAGTGTATCAATGCCGAATGAGGGATTTGGGCTGCTGTGACCTCTAACCTCTCTTGCTGCTGTCTCTGTTGGCAACTTCAGGTCACCCAGACCGGACCAGCCCTAGTTGAGACTTCGGACAACCTCCAGAGAGGGGAGTCACAGAGGTGCCCAAAAAAACCCAGGGAGGTCACACCATCAGCCCACCTGCCCATTCAGCCTCCCAGTGGGCACATCCAGAGAGACATCCAGAACACAATGATCCACTGGGACCACGCCCATGGACACCTGTCCAAGATCGGGTACCATGACGGAAGGATCCTGGTCCGCGAGGGAGGCCTGTACTACATCTACGCCAAAACCTGCTTCAGGTACTACGACCAGGTAGAGGAGTCACTGTTGGAGTCTGGGTCTCATACTCCAGGGAGAAAAGGGGCTTCAGCAGAGCCTAGCATTCACAGAGAAGATGGGGTCGGGGCTGGTGCCCTTCTTATACAATACGTGTTCCACGAGCGTCACAGTCACAGTGCCCCCCCCAGGCCAGCTGTGCTGATGAAAAGCGGCAGCACCAAGCACTGGCAGAGGGGCCACTACCACATGTGTTGTCAGCAGCAGGGAGGGGCTTTCCCCCTGGGGCCCGGGGACAGTATCTACGTCAGCGTGTCCAACTCCTGGCTGCTGGACCCGGAAGCTGAGGGAAGCTACTTCGGGGCCTTCAGAATCAGCAGATGAAGAATAAGGAAGGAGACTTAATTGATGAATTAGTAACTGATATGTCTTTAATCCTATTCCCAGCTCAGGGCTGTACATGAGGTGGAATTCATATCTGTTAGGTAGCTGGACTGTCTGCATATGGAATAGATTTTTGTATTTTTATACTGTGAAAACAAACTGAATTTGGCTCACTTTTAATTTAGTTTTATGAAGTTTTCAATATTTATGTATTTTCTGATGTCTCTCGTATTCAATTCTGTGTTCAGTTTTTTGTGTGTTTATAGAACATTCCAATAAAGCCATATACAATTGTAAAAATACAGGAGAGAGATTATAAATGCTCTGTTATTATCACCAATATTGCCATGCTTCAACCCATTTTATAGGAAAACAGGGAGACCATTACGTTTCACCCTGAGACTGTTTACCTCAGCACATCTCTGAAAACTTGACACGGTCTCTCAGGCGTACGAGCGCAGGGCACCTCGATTTTACATGCTTTCTGTGGTTAGAAGGGAATAACTCCAGTTAGTGATGAATGCTGGGAGTGCTGTGTCATGCACATTTAGAGGCCCCCTACTCTCCTTACTCATTCCCTGATTTCACTGACCCCTATAGTCCTGCCCCTCCACCACCTCGCCTCATGTCTCTGAGATAAAATGAAATGAGATACTCTTTTGTTGACGTGTAATGTCATTACTATGCTCAGTTTGCCTTCTTCACGTGAAAATCCATTTGAAAAGTGAAGAGTCGATCTGTCCACTTAGATTAGAACAATTCAACACACACACCATGTTTCCCTTGAAAGCTTTCTTCACTCCCATGTCATTTCCATGTCCCAAGCGTGCATTAACGCCACCTATCTCAGCTCTACAGTTGCACTGTTAAGAGAGTATTAAAGTCGTCCACTGAAGCAAAGACTGTTTCTCATTTGTTTCCAGTCTGGCATATAGCTGGCACCACTCTATAACCTTTCAGGAAATGGGCAACAATAGCACACGAATCAGCTCGGCTATCAATAAAGGTTTCATTTGTAAAACTGCTGATGCAAGCACTCAAATTACTATACTTCAAATCAGTAGAGGCTGCTGAGGGGAGGACAGCTCATAATAATGTCTGGAACGGAGTGAATGGAATGGCGTCAAACACATGGAAACCTCCGTGTTCACCTCAAAACACAGGTAGCCCAAATAACATCAGATGAGATGAATAACAGGGTATTAATGTAGTTGACCACCCACAGCCAACAACCCCTGTTTTAGAGCTATTGATGGTATTTAAAAGATCAACATTGTATGAAATTAAAAATAAACATAGCTATGTTCTACTGTATCGCCATCCACAACCCCTTCACTGTCTCTCTTCCTATTTTGAGGAAGGATGGAGTGGACAAAATAATAGCAACAAATAGCAACAGATACTTTTAGTTAATGTTTAGTTGTGTTGACACAATGCAGACTAGGGTAAAAACAGGAACACCTGTGACCTAGTCAAGACCGTCTCTTTGGCACACATGTTTTTGTGCTGATGAGACGCAGGGAATGAGAGACAATGTCAGGGAACCAGACAGGAACCAGACAGGAAATAGTTGTGGTTTTATTGAGTCACAGATGGAGGGAGGGATTGGAAGGAGGGTGGGATTGGAGGAAGGGAGGGACAGTGGGAGGGAGGGAAGGAGGCAGGCAAAGGGAGCACCGCGTTGAGTCGTACATACAGTTTATCCTGTTGTGTTTATGAGAAACAGACTGAGATAGAGTGAGGAGGGCTCTATTTAATCAGACACACATGAGAATTTCAAACGCAGAAAAAGTGCATAGGATGTAATGGCGCAATAGCCTATAAGATCATGACGTTCACTGCAGCACATCCATTTTGTTTTCAGAACTGGTTACGGGGCACCGGCACACACCTGTACCTATTATGTACACCGTAAACCTGTCTCAATAAAGCCACAAGACTCAGAAACCACAGCAGCTAATTAATCAGAACTTCAGCATCTGGAGGCAAACATGTTAACAATAATAGCCCAGTGTTTTCCCTATACCTAAGCATTCAACCACAAATGGGGAACTCCAACTGTCATCACGTTCAAACAATTTGCTCTTTTTTAGTGCGCAAACAAACCCAAACAACAAATAAAATATTTACATGCACCAGCACAAATAACAGTCAGGTCCTGTGCTAGTAAATCAACTCTATCGGCTATTGTTTAGCTAACGGTGGGTCCCTCACCCGCCTTCACAGCCAAATCCTACTGGGTCATGGCTTCATGGGCTGCATGGGCCTGGGAAAGAAACCTTGTTTTGTTCATCTGGATGGTCACAATACATTTCCAGTAGGCTGCACAAAAACTGAAAGGACTTGATCCCATCACACACACACGCGCACACAGTTACAGGAAGTGTGCATGGAAGCGTAATGGGGATGTATCAGTACTGGCTTCCTTATATCCTTCCTATATTCTGGTTTTAGTAAGAAAACAAAATGAGTGACTTGAGTACATATCCTGGAGGTCTGCTGTGTGCAATCAAATAGCCTACAGACACATTTTCTCCATAACTGCCTTCTTTTTATATCATAAATGAGATTTATAAAGGTATAGAGATGGAGAGAATGGTCCTTACTTTATTCGCTAACCCTGAAAGACCACTTGTGGACCTAACCAGTAGGCTATGGCCTCACACTGGGAAACATGTAAATACACATAACTGACATGTAAACTGTCTCATACCACCAAAAACCATAGTGACAAGTCCCTGTCATTTATCACATACAAATTATGTATAGAATCAAATCCGGACATTTGGCAATCCATTGTAAAATACATTTATACAAAAACTAGGGCTACATTTCCTTTAGTTTACTTCACTGACCAATGGATTTTAATAACATCACTATTTACTTCCCTACATTTTGAGTGGGAAGGGCACAAATTAACGTTTCTCCAATATCTGGAAAATGAAGATGAAGATGAAGATGAAGGTGTGTCCGAACTTGTGGTTTCTTTAATGGTTTAATTCTTAACATAAGTATATTGTTTTACTCGGCAAAGGTGAAGTCAGTCAATATGGGGCGTATTGGGGGAATCACACCGGAAACCCCCCACCGGAAACGTCCGCCAGGCCAAGAGAGCGCACGTGCTGAGCTGAGCGCGAAAAACAACTCTGTTTCGCGCTCAACAACAAACGTGTCAACATGGCCAACTCTGCTGGGATGACGGTGGAAAATGGCAAGAAACCATATAGCAAATTCCTTATAAAATGTTGGACTATCTGTATTATCTTGGGATGCTTTGCTAAAACAGCCCAAAGTATGCCTAAAGTTGTTGGGGTTGGGGCTACTAAAGAGCTAACGTTAGTAGGGCTACAACAAGCTAGTTTAGGAAGCTAGCTAGCTTAACTAATAACAAAGCACATTCTTTCCTCAGACGTGACATGGTCCCTTCCATGTATTGCTGTAGAGACACATGGAGGGCCTGACTTCTCTCTAACACAAGCTTGAGAAGATGTCTCAACAAGGATATGCCCAGATTGTGGCCCTCCAGGAGGAACAACAAGTGCTCAGCTCTCTCCAGTTGAATCTCTCCTTACCTGCTAACACACTGACTAGTAACATTTTAAAACTCCAGGAACACTGTAATTGTTGCTGCTTACGTTATATACATTTTCCATGCAACATTAATATCGGAACATTTGTTTTAACACTCAGTGTAAAGCAATGTTGTTTTCATCTGCTACCAGGCCATACTATCAGACATTGAGAAGAAAGGCAAAGAAGCTGAAGTGGAGTTAAAATCCAACGTGAGGCAGATTCTCATCCTGGAGGGTGAGATGGAACAACTGCAGCCACAGTTGCAAGACCTGGGCTTGCGTTCCGTCACCGTCTACAACGAAAACACAGAGCTCCGACTGCTGATCGAGGAAGAGGAGGACAACTTTAGCCGCGTGCCGGTTACAACACCTACCGGAACAAGATGGAGGGCCAGCGGACGGCCGTCTTGCAAGCGGAGAGCCAGACGAGGGCTCACAGGGAGCTAGTGGAGAAGAGGGCTCTGGTCAGAGTGCTCACAGAGAGGAGAGAGGAGCTGAGGGCCGACCTGGAGAACCCAGAGGGGAACGCTGTGAAGCAGGCACAGGTCAGAGCAGCTGAGGAACCAGTGTAGATGTTGACAGATTACAGTCATATGTGATACGTTAAAAAACGCAGTTAATTTTGTCCTGTGATCCCTGTCTTCTCCACTTCATCTGTTCGCATGTTGTTATCGTGAATCAGTAATAAAACTGCAATCTCTTGACAGAAAGAGATGGATGACATGAGGGGGCAGATCTCAGCCTGGAGGAAGATGGTGACTGAGAGAAGAGAGCTCATCCTGAAGGAGTTTGAGAGTCACACACTGATCAAGAAGCATATCGAGGTACGGTAGTGAATCCCTGTTGTCTGATGCTCACTTACCCCCTTTTTCCTCTAATCCAACAGAAAATAACTCACTCCAGACAGTTAATGTTAGATAAAGACCCACCATGTACAGTATTCATAATAAGAATAACTATTTATCTGGAACCTTTCGAACATGCAGCTCAAAGTGTTGTACATACAAAAAGGAAAGAAATGCAGAACAATGTCAACAAAAATCAGAAAGTACAATATCCGTTTAAAACCCAAGTGTGTTGTTCTCAGATCCAGAACAGACGGTACGATGCCATCGTGAAGCGTCTCCACTGCCAACTGATGAAGGCCCAGTCCGGCCACAGGCAGTTGTCTGATGATATCTACCACATGGAGAGAGAGATCCAGGACCTCAAGAGACACCTCGAGGTGCCATAAGTTAGCATTCTGGTTCATAAAACTGTTCGTTTTGTAGTATGACCTAAGGCTAGGAGTTTTCCCAAGCCAAGACATACTTCAGGCCCTAGTGTAGGTCTGTGCATGACAGTTTTGTTGCTGTTCATTTTACATTTTACATTTTTCTCTCTCATAGTTTTTTCAGTGAAAGTGATGAATTGGAAAGCCATTAATTAAACAAAAACATGTTTTTACAGAAAACTGGCTTTCCCTCCCCATTACAAATACCTTGGGTTTCCCCCTGAATTTAGAGATACAACTGTGACACTCACTGGCCAGCAGAGGGCAATGGTTTCAACCAAGAAACAGCAACTATTCCTGTGTTACTGTATAGAAGACAATAATCACTGACAGTCACTTTGTAGACAAAACAACCTTTATTGGTGTGTTTCTCTCCTGTCTCTCATCATCTTGACAAAAACAACAGATCAGAACAGGCGACAAACTCATGAGATGGAGACGTGAAGGAAACCTTTTATACATTAAACCATAGCGTAAATGCTGTACATGATAGAACCAACTACCGGCGGATTACACACACTAAGACACGCAACATCAAAGGAACAGAATACTGAGTCATCATCAACGGTTTTAGGGTTGGAGAATAAAGCAAGGACCAAACTTTCCTCTCTCTCTCTCTCTCTCTCTCTCTTCTGTCTCTCTCTCTCTGTCTCTCTCTCTGTCTCTCTCTCTCTCTCTCTGTCTCTCTCTCTCTCTCTCTCTCTGTCACTCTCTCTGTCTCTCTCTCTGTCTCTCTCTCCTCTCTCTCTCTCTCTGTCTCTCTGTCTCTCTGTCTCTCTCTCTGTCTCTCTCTCCTCTCTCTCTCTCTCTGTCTCTCTCTCTCTCTGTCACTCTCTCTGTCTCTCTCTCTGTCTCTCTCTCCTCTCTCTCTCTCTCTCTCTCTCTGTCTCTCTCTCTCTCTCTCTGTCACTCTCTCTGTCTCTCTCTCTGTCTCTCTCTCCTCTCTCTCTCTCTCTCTCTCTCTCTCTCTTGTCTCTCTCTCTCTGTCTCTCTCTCTGTCTCTCTCTGTCTCTCTCTCTGTCTCTCTCTGTCTCTCTCTGTCTCTCTCTCCTCTCTCTCTCTCTCTCTCTGTCACTCTCTCTGTCTCTCTCTCTGTCTCTTTCTCCTCTCTCTCTCTCTCTGTCTCTTTCTCCTCTCTCTCTCTCTCTCTCTGTCACTCTCTCTCTCTCTCTCTCTGTCTCTCTCTCCTCTCTCTCTCTCTAGACCGCAACCTAGATCGCAACACAACAACATGGTTAAAACACTGCCACAACACGACCTCAACAAAACCACAGGGTTAGGATGGATTTACACTGCTTTCTCTTTCCATCTAGCGGTCCCTCTCTGTCTCTGTCTCTGTCTCTGTCTCTCTCTCTCTCTCTCTCTCTCTCTGTCTCTCTCTCCTCTCTCTCTCTCTCATGAATATTTGATGGTGCTTTTAAACGGAACAAAAATAAGATGAAACAGGGTAGAAACGTGTCAGTGTTCTTGTTTGTCTGTGTGTGTGTGAACACAGTGCCTTCTCATTATGTTCTCCTCCCGACATTAAAGAAGTCTCTTAAAGAAGTCTCGGTCCCGAGACTCTCTTTCTTTCTCTCTCCTTTTCTTTGTTTATTTCTCTCTCACACTGCCTGTTTCCCTCTCCCCCTCCTTCTCCTCTTCCCTCTGTGGGCTGGGGGTTGCAGCAGTAACTATGTCCACCAGAAGGCTTCTGAGTGTCAGATCCGAATCTGCACTTTGGAAGTCTAATTAAGTGTCCATTTCAAATATAACCATGACATCAGTGGAACCATCTTCAGTTAAATTATATGTGATCATGTAAACATAACAGAAACTGTCAGTTCAGTCCAGATTCACAGTGGTCATGCATGTGTGTGTCCAGCCAACTACCCCCCCCCCCCCCCCCCCAACCCATCCATCCATGTTCCTTCAGACACCCCAGGGGGGTTAGGGTTAAGTTTAGACTAGGGGCTCTTCATCCATGAATTAGCCCAGGAGCTGTAAATGCTTGTCCTGGGGACCCACAGTGGTTTTTAATCCAGGACTGAAAGAGAGTTTCTCCCTGAGCGTGTGGGTGTTTGAGGGACAGCCAGCCAGTCCTACAGGCAGTCTTCCAGCAAAGACTGGTCTAGGTCTTGCTCCAGTGGAGGGGGGGTCACAGCGATGAGAGGAAGCCCAGTAGCAGTGAGGCCAGGCTGGGTATTAGGGCTGGGGCTAGCAGGGACTCTGGGCTCCAGTCTGCAGCTCCATCAGTCAGAAAGGGCTCTGGAGAGTCAAACCCTGAACTGCCTGGAACAGACAGAGAGAATGACAGCATAACTCAACAGAGAGCGAAAACACTGAAGTCTGAACAGACAGAGAGAAAGAAAATGACAGAAGAGAGGAACAGAGAGGACAGAAAACATCTGAAAGGAGAGATAGGACAGAATAGAACAGAGAGAAAGAGAAGGCCAGAACGATCTGAAAGTGGAGAGAAAATGATAGAAGTATTTGAAAGTAGAGTGAAATAAATCTAAACAACCAACTGATTGGAGAGAGAGAACAACAGAATGGAGAGAAAATGACTAAAATAGACAGAAAATAACAGGAATAATAAGAAGAAATTGTTGGAGTTCCAGATACAGCAAAAGAGAAAGAGAATGAGAGAAAGAGTGTAGAGGAGAAAGAGAGAGAGTAGACTAATGTCGCCAAGACCTCAGCAGGGGGTTTAAGCAACCTAATTACAGTTTAATACACACACACACACACACACAGTCACAGTGATAATTGTAGAGTCTTTAGAAGAAGATGAGGTTTCTATGTCAGTTAGAAAAAAATTGTAATTACAGAGGAGAGGAGTCATGTCTCTATTAGGAAGTACATTTAAAGGAGAGGAGTCATGTCTCTATTAGGAACTACATTTAAAGGGGAGGAGTCATGTCTCTATTAGGAAGTACATTTAAAGGAGAGGAGTCATGTCTCTATTAGGAAGTACATTTAAAGGAGAGGAGTCATGTCTCTATTAGGAAGTACATTTAAAGGAGAAGAGTCATGTCTCTATTAGGAAGTACATTTAAAGGAGAGGAGTCATGTCTCTGTTAGGAAGTACATTTAAAGGAGAGGAGTCATGTCTCTATTAGGAAGTACATTTAAAGGAGAGGAGTCATGTCTCTATTAGGAAGTACATTTAAAGGAGATGAGTCATGTCTCTATTAGGAACTACATTTAAAGGAGAGGAGTCATGTCTCTATTAGGAACTACATTTAAAGGAGAGGAGTCATGTCTCTATTAGGAACTACATTTAAAGGAGATGAGTCATGTCTCTTAGGAACTTCATTTAAAGGAGAGGAGTTATGTCTCTATTAGGAACTACATTTAAAGGAGAGGAGTCATGTCTCTATTAAGAACTACATTTAAAGGAGAGGAGTTTTGTCTCTATTAGGAACTACATTTAAAGGAGAGGAGTTTTGTCTCTATTAGGAACTACATTTAAAGGAGATGAGTCATGTCTCTATTAAGAACTACATTTAAAGGAGAGGAGTTTTGTCTCTTAGGAACTACATTTAAAGGAGAGGAGTCATGTCTCTATTAGGAAGTACATTTAAAGGAGAGGAGTTATGTCTCTATTAGGAACTACATTTAAAGGAGATGAGTCATGTCTCTATTAGGAAGTACATTTAAAGGAGAGGAGTCATGTCTCTATTAGGAAGTACATTTAAAGGAGAGGAGTCATGTCTCTATTAGGAAATACATTTAAAGGAGATGAGTCATGTCTCTATTAGGAACTACATTTAAAGGAGAGGAGTCATGTCTCTATTAGGAACTACATTTAAAGGAGAGGAGTCATGTCTCTATTAGGAACTACATTTAAAGGAGAGGAGTTATGTCTCTATTAGGAACTACATTTAAAGGAGAGGAGTTATGTCTCTATTAGGAACTACATTTAAAGGAGAGGAGTCATGTCTCTATTAGGAACTACATTTAAAGGAGAGGAGTCATGTCTCTATTAGGAACTACATTTAAAGGAGAGTCATATCTCTATTAGGAACTACATTTAAAGGAGAGGAGTTATGTCTCTATTAGGAACTACATTTAAAGGAGAGGAGTTATGTCTCTATTAGGAACTACATTTAAAGGAGAGGAGTCATGTCTCTATTAGGAACTACATTTAAAGGAGAGGAGTCATGTCTCTATTAGGAACTACATTTAAAGGAGAGGAGTTCTGTCTCTATTAGGAACTACATTTAAAGGAGAGGAGTCATGTCTCTATTAGGAACTACATTTAAAGTAGAGGAGTCATGTCTCTATTAGGAACTACATTTAAAGGAGAGGAGTAATGTCTCTTAGGAACTACATTTAAAGGAGAAGAGTCATGTCTCTATTAGGAAGTACATTTAAAGGAGAGGAGTCATGTCTCTATTAGGAAGTACATTTAAAGGAGAGAAGTCATGTCTCTATTAGGAAGTACATTTAAAGGAGAGGAGTCATGTCTCTATTAGGAAGTACATTTAAAGGAGATGAGTCATGTCTCTATTAGGAACTACATTTAAAGGAGAGGAGTCATGTCTCTATTAGGAACTACATTTAAAGGAGAGGAGTCATGTCTCTATTAGGAACTACATTTAAAGGAGATGAGTCATGTCTCTTAGGAACTTCATTTAAAGGAGAGGAGTTATGTCTCTATTAGGAACTACATTTAAAGGAGAGGAGTCATGTCTCTATTAAGAACTACATTTAAAGGAGAGGAGTTTTGTCTCTATTAGGAACTACATTTAAAGGAGAGGAGTTTTGTCTCTATTAGGAACTACATTTAAAGGAGATGAGTCATGTCTCTATTAAGAACTACATTTAAAGGAGAGGAGTTTTGTCTCTTAGGAACTACATTTAAAGGAGAGGAGTCATGTCTCTATTAGGAAGTACATTTAAAGGAGAGGAGTTATGTCTCTATTAGGAACTACATTTAAAGGAGATGAGTCATGTCTCTATTAGGAACTACATTTAAAGGAGAGGAGTCATGTCTCTATTAGGAACTACATTTAAAGGAGAGGAGTCATGTCTCTATTAGGAAGTACATTTAAAGGAGAGGAGTCATGTCTCTATTAGGAAGTACATTTAAAGGAGAGGAGTCATGTCTCTATTAGGAAATACATTTAAAGGAGATGAGTCATGTCTCTATTAGGAACTACATTTAAAGGAGAGGAGTCATGTCTCTATTAGGAACTACATTTAAAGGAGAGGAGTCATGTCTCTATTAGGAACTACATTTAAAGGAGAGGAGTTATGTCTCTATTAGGAACTACATTTAAAGGAGAGGAGTTATGTCTCTATTAGGAACTACATTTAAAGGAGAGGAGTCATCCTCTATTAGGAACTACATTTAAAGGAGAGGAGTCATGTCTCTATTAGGAACTACATTTAAAGGAGAGTCATATCTCTATTAGGAACTACATTTAAAGGAGAGGAGTTATGTCTCTATTAGGAACTACATTTAAAGGAGAGGAGTTATGTCTCTATTAGGAACTACATTTAAAGGAGAGGAGTCATGTCTCTATTAGGAACTACATTTAAAGGAGAGGAGTCATGTCTCTATTAGGAACTACATTTAAAGGAGAGGAGTTCTGTCTCTATTAGGAACTACATTTAAAGGAGAGGAGTCATGTCTCTATTAGGAACTACATTTAAAGTAGAGGAGTCATGTCTCTATTAGGAACTACATTTAAAGGAGAGGAGTAATGTCTCTTAGGAACTACATTTAAAGGAGAGGAGTCATTTCTCTATTAGGAACTACATTTAAAGGAGATGAGTTCTGTCTCTATTAGGAACTTGAAGGAGAGGATTTCTGTCTTTCTACTGTCCTGTCTTCTCTTTGTGTGTTTGTGTGTATGTGTGTGTGTGTAGTTAGAGCGTGACTTACCTGGGGGTCTGACATACACCTTCAGCCTCAGACATGGCCTCCCTACATGGTTGGGATGAGGAGATGCTGACAGAGAGAAAGAGGGAGGGAAAGAAAATGAGATGGAGAGTTTGTAGTTTGCTATGTCGATTACGCCACTGTGAATGGGGTTCAGGTTAGACCTGGGTGATCCCACTACATCTGGTGTCCATGAGGTTGAAAGGGAGATACACACAAAGGGACACACACACACACACACACACACACAAACACACACACACACACACACACACACACACACACACACACACACAGTGAGAGGATAAGAAGAGCCAAGTCTGACCTCAGAGCAACATCATAAAAATCTGCTACTCAGAGGAAATAACCATGACCCTTCCTCTGCCCTCCCTCTACCTTTCTCTCGTTCCTCCTCTTCTCTCTCTCCTCATAGCAGTAGTAATACATATACTAGTAGTTGTACTGTAGCAATAAGAGGAGTAAATCCTAACTTACATTGAAGTAAAAAATTGTACTTCGTCATGCATTCATGTCAAATTTGACTTAAATGGACGTTTCGACTCACCCCATAATATGTTGTTGTTGTACTGCAGTACTACGACATATTTCTCACATTTATAGTAGTAGTACTGTAGTAGTACAAGATATTACACACATTTATAGTAGTAGTACTGTAGTAGTATAATATATTACTCACATTTATAGTAGTATTACTGTAGAAGTACAATATATTACTGTAGTAGTACAAGATATTACAAGATATTACTCACATGTATAGTGGTAGTACTGCAGTAGTATGACATATTTCTCCTATTTATAGTGGTAGTACTGTAGTAGTACAAGATATTACTCAAATTTATAGTAGTAGTACTGTAGTAAAAGATATTGCTCACATATTAGTTATATTTTAGTGGTATGACATATTACGCACAGATATAGTAGTATTCGTGTCCTGGCCTGAACTCGAAGCCCAGGGAGAAAGGCGTAAACAGCTGGAACTTTTCTGAGAAGCGCAGGGGACCGTCAGGACCGGTAGGACGGTTGCACTCCCAGCGTTTGAACCCCCTCATCCTGTGTTGACAGGAGGTGTACCCCTCATGGTTGACCATGAACAGGATATAGCGTTCCATTCGACCGTGAGCCGGAGGGCCGTTGGTGTAGAATGGACAGTAGATGTCGAGGTAGTCATTTATATTGACCGCAACCCTGTAGTCATGGTGGAACCTAGACCGCAACACAACAACATGGTTAAAACACTGCCACAACACGACCTCAACAAAACCACAGGGTTAGGATGGATTTACACTGCTTTCTCTTTCCATCTAGCGGTCCCTCTCTCTCTCTCTCTCTCTCTCTCTCTCTCCCTCTCTCTCTCTCTCTCTCTCTCTCTCTCCTTGCTTCTGTTTCTCCCTCTCTCCCATTCCTCATCTCTATCTCCCACTCCTCATATCTCTCTCCAACTCCCTGTCCTCAACCATCTATATCCTCTCTCCCCTCAAATCTCACCTCTCTCCCCCATCTGTTGTCTGTCTGTAAGCATTAATCAGAGTGCTCAACCACCGTGACCAAGCGGATACACACACACACACACACACATTACACAAAGATACAAACGCATGCGCACAACTCTTTCTATCTTCTTTCTATTTAATGATGAGGCCAGTGTGACATTGGGCAAAACATTTCTAAATGGTTTGAAACAAGATAAAAAAGGATTTTCATGCTGTTCCAGATGTGTACCTCGAGGAACAAAAGGGAATGGATGCAAAGTAGCCCATTACTCCACCTATACAACAACACAGGACTAGGACTATACATCCTGTAAGTAGCCCATTACTCCACCTATACAACAACACAGGACTAGGACTATACATCCTGTAAGTAGCCCATTACTCCACCTATACAACAACACAGGACTAGGACTATACATCCTGTAAGTAGCCCATTACTCCACCTATACAACAACACAGGACTAGGACTATACATCCTGTAAGTAGCCCATTACTCCACCTATACAACAACACAGGACTAGGACTATACATCCTTTAAGTAGCCCATTACTCCACCTATACAACAACACAGGACTAGGACTATACATCCTTTAAGTAGCCCATTACTCCACCTATACAACAACACAGGACTAGGACTATACATCCTGTAAGTAGCCCATTACTCCACCTATACAACAACACAGGACTAGGACTATACATCCTGTAAGTAGCCCATTAATCCACCTATACAACAACACAGGACTAGGACTATACATCCTGTAAGTAGCCCATTACTCCACCTATACAACAACACAGGACTAGGACTATACATCCTGTAAGTAGCCCATTACTCCACCTATACAACAACACAGGACTAGGACTATACATCCTTTAAGTAGCCCATTAATCCACCTATACAACAACACAGGACTAGGACTATACATCCTTTAAGTAGCCCATTACTCCACCTATACAACAACACAGGACTAGGACTATACATCCTTTAAGTAGCCCATTACTCCACCTATACAACAACACAGGACTATGACTATACATCCTTTAAGTAGCCCATTAATCCACCTATACAACAACACAGGACTAGGACTATACATCCTGTAAGTAGCCCATTACTCCACCTATACAACAACACAGGACTAGGACTATACATCCTTTAAGTAGCCCATTACTCCACCTATACAACAACACAGGACTAGGACTATACGTCCTGTAAGTAGCCCATTACTCCACCTATACAACAACACAGGACTAGAACTATACATCCTGTAAGTAGCCCATTACTCCACCTATACAACAATACAGGACTAGGACTATACATCCTGTAAGTAGCCCATTACTCCACCTATACAACAACACAGGACTAGGACTATACATCCTGTAAGTAGCCCATTACTCCACCTATACAACAACACAGGACTAGGACTATACATCCTGTAAGTAGCCCATTACTCCACCTATACAACAACACAGGACTAGGACTATACATCCTGTAAGTAGCCCATTACTCCACCTATACAACAACACAGGACTAGGACTATACATCCTGTAAGTAGCTCATTACTCCACCTATACAACAACACAGGACTAGGACTATACATCCTGTAAGTAGCCCATTACTCCACCTATAAAACAACACAGGACTAGGACTATACATCCTTTAAGTAGCCCATTACTCCACCTATACAACAACACAGGACTAGGACTATACGTCCTGTAAGTAGCCCATTACTCCACCTATACAACAACACAGGACTAGGACTATACATCCTGTAAGTAGCCCATTACTCCACCTATACAACAACACAGGACTAGGACTATACATCCTGTAAGTAGCCCATTACTCCACCTATACAACAACACAGGACTAGGACTATACATCCTGTAAGTAGCCCATTACTCCACCTATACAACAACACAGGACTAGGACTATACATCCTGTAAGTAGCCCATTACTCCACCTATACAACAACACAGGACTAGGACTATACATCCTGTAAGTAGCCCATTACTCCACCTATACAACAACACAGGACTAGGACTATACATCCTGTAAGTAGCTCATTACTCCACCTATACAACAACACAGGACTAGGACTATACATCCTGTAAGTAGCCCATTACTCCACCTATAAAACAACACAGGACTAGGACTATACATCCTTTAAGTAGCCCATTACTCCACCTATACAACAACACAGGACTAGGACTATACATCCTGTAAGTAGCTCATTACTCCACCTATACAACAACACAGGACTAGGACTATACATCCTGTAAGTAGCCCATTACTCCACCTATAAAACAACACAGGACTAGGACTATACATCCTTTAAGTAGCCCATTACTCCACCTATACAACAACACAGGACTAGGACTATACATCCTGTAAGTATCCCGTTACTCCACCTATACAACAACACAGGACTAGGACTATACATCCTGTAAGTAGCCCATTACTCCACCTATACAACAACACAGGACTAGGACTAAACATCCTTTAAGTAGGGGTCATACAGGCAAAGTATCCCATTACTCCACCTATAAAACAACACAGGACTATGACTATACATCCTTTAAGTAGCCCATTACTCCACCTATACAACAACACAGGACTAGGACTATACATCCTGTAAGTAGCCCATTACTCCACCTATACAACAACACAGGACTAGGACTATACATCCTGTAAGTAGCCCGTTACTCCACCTATACAACAACTCAGGACTAGGACTATACATCCTGTAAGTAGCCCATTACTCCACCTATACAACAACACAGGACTAGGACTATACATCCTGTAAGTAGCCCATTACTCCACCTATACAACAACACAGGACTAGGACTATACATCCTGTAAGTAGCCCATTACTCCACCTATACAACAACACAGGACTAGGACTATACATCCTTTAAGTAGCCCATTACTCCACCTATACAACAACACAGGACTAGGACTATACATCCTGTAAGTAGCCCATTACTCCACCTATACAACAACACAGGACTAGGACTATACATCCTTTAAGTAGCCCATTAATCCACCTATACAACAACACAGGACTAGGACTATACATCCTTTAAGTAGCCCATTACTCCACCTATACAACAACACAGGACTAGGACTATACATCCTTTAAGTAGCCCATTACTCCACCTATACAACAACACAGGACTATGACTATACATCCTTTAAGTAGCCCATTAATCCACCTATACAACAACACAGGACTAGGACTATACATCCTGTAAGTAGCCCATTACTCCACCTATACAACAACACAGGACTAGGACTATACATCCTTTAAGTAGCCCATTACTCCACCTATACAACAACACAGGACTAGTACTATACGTCCTGTAAGTAGCCCATTACTCCACCTATACAACAACACAGGACTAGAACTATACATCCTGTAAGTAGCCCATTACTCCACCTATACAACAATACAGGACTAGGACTATACATCCTGTAAGTAGCCCATTACTCCACCTATACAACAACACAGGACTAGGACTATACATCCTGTAAGTAGCCCATTACTCCACCTATACAACAACACAGGACTAGGACTATACATCCTGTAAGTAGCCCATTACTCCACCTATACAACAACACAGGACTAGGACTATACATCCTGTAAGTAGCCCATTACTCCACCTATACAACAACACAGGACTAGGACTATACATCCTGTAAGTAGCCCATTACTCCACCTATACAACAACACAGGACTAGGACTATACATCCTGTAAGTAGCCCATTACTCCACCTATACAACAACACAGGACTAGGACTATACATCCTGTAAGTAGCCCATTACTCCACCTATACAACAACACAGGACTAGGACTATACATCCTGTAAGTAGCTCATTACTCCACCTATACAACAACACAGGACTAGGACTATACATCCTGTAAGTAGCCCATTACTCCACCTATAAAACAACACAGGACTAGGACTATACATCCTTTAAGTAGCCCATTACTCCACCTATACAACAACACAGGACTAGGACTATACATCCTGTAAGTAGCTCATTACTCCACCTATACAACAACACAGGGCTAGGACTATACATCCTGTAAGTAGCCCATTACTCCACCTATACAACAACACAGGACTAGGACTATACATCCTGTAAGTAGCCCATTACTCCACCTATACAACAACACAGGACTAGGACTATACATCCTGTAAGTAGCCCATTACTCCACCTATACAACAACACAGGACTAGGACTATACATCCTGTAAGTATCCCGTTACTCCACCTATACAACAACACAGGACTAGGACTATACATCCTGTAAGTAGCCCATTACTCCACCTATACAACAACACAGGACTAGGACTATACATCCTTTAAGTAGGGTTCATACAGGCAAAGTATCCCATTACTCCACCTATAAAACAACACAGGACTAGGACTATACATCCTGTAAGTAGCCCATTACTCCACCTATACAACAACACAGGACTAGGACTATACATCCTGTAAGTAGCCCGTTACTCCACCTATACAACAACTCAGGACTAGGACTATACATCCTGTAAGTAGCCCATTACTCCACCTATACAACAACACAGGACTAGGACTATACATCCTGTAAGTAGCCCATTACTCCACCTATACAACAACACAGGACTATGACTATACATCCTTTAAGTAGCCCATTACTCCACCTATACAACAACACAGGACTAGGACTATACATCCTGTAAGTAGCCCATTACTCCACCTATACAACAACACAGGACTAGGACTATACATCCTGTAAGTAACCCATTACTCCACCTATACAACAACACAGGACTAGGACTATACATCCTGTAAGTAGCCCATTACTCCACCTATACAACAACACAGGACTAGGACTATACATCCTGTAAGTAGCCCATTACTCCACCTATACAACAACACAGGACTAGGACTATACATCCTGTAAGTAGCCCATTACTCCACCTATACAACAACACAGGACTAGGACTATACATCCTGTAAGTAGCCCATTACTCCACCTATACAACAACACAGGACTAGGACTATACATCCTGTAAGTAGCCCATTACTCCACCTATAAAACAACACAGGACTAGGACTATACATCCTGTAAGTAGCCCATTACTCCACCTATACAACAACACAGGACTAGGACTATACATCCTGTAAGTATCCCATTAATCCACCTATACAACAACACAGGACTATGACTATACATCCTGTAAGTAGCCCATTACTCCACCTATACAACAACACAGGACTAGGACTATACATCCTGTAAGTAGCCCATTACTCCACCTATACAACAACACAGGACTAGGACTATACATCCTTTAAGTAGCCCATTACTCCACCTATACAACAACACAGGACTAGGACTATACATCCTGTAAGTAGCCCATTACTCCACCTATACAACAACACAGGACTAGGACTATACATCCTTTAAGTAGCCCATTACTCCACCTATACAACAACACAGGACTAGGACTATACATCCTGTAAGTAGCCCATTACTCCACCTATAAAACAACACAGGACTAGGACTATACACCCTGTAAGTAGCCCATTACTCCACCTATACAACAACACAGGACTAGGACTATACATCCTGTAAGTAGGGTTCATACAGACAAGACTAATTCAAGGACGTTCAGGGACGCTTTCAAGCACTATTGTCCTTTTCAAGGATCTCAACAATGTTAAATAATTGTATCATTTCTATAATTGTACATGTAGGGTCTAATATAGAACCCCCATCCACCCAAATAGCATGCAAAAAGTGCAAAAGAAAAAGTAGGTCATTCATTACCACTTTAAGAAAAATGTTTTTTTTTCAGGCCTTGATATTCTAATTATTATTATTACGTTCTAAAAGATGTGAGAGTAATGTGGACATTGCCTGACTAAATAGATTGGATGCATACATGGCGATTTTTCATTAGATGTTGTCATCCTCATAACAACCGCACGTGATTTTATGGCAACATAGTTGGGTCAGGAATCAAACGAAAGTGGCAAAAAAGAAACATAAAAAATCAAATCACAGATAATTATATGGGAGCAGGAGAACTTATAAATTGGCAACAATAATTAGAAGGAATTTTCAAGCACCAAATTGAGGAAATGTCAGGTTTTCAACACACGGTAGGCATATTCTAGTACTTGAATTTCTGAGCTCCAAATTCATGTTCATGTGGGCTACTTCAAGCCCCTTGTTGTTTAAAATGGCAGGTGTAACATGGAAAATAAAATGGATTTGTCATGTTACTTCATTACCAGATCATGTTGTGAATAAGCTCACTAGGCTATGTAATTTGTCGTCATTATATCCAGAATAATTCATAGGAAGAGTGTTGGGTGTTGTGCAATAGTCTATTTTACACAATTGCACACAGCTAGACTCAGGAATGAGACACCAAAATATTCTGGACATACAGTACCAGTCAAAGGTTTGGACAGGTTTGGACACCTACTCATTGGACACCTACTCACTGGACACCTACTCATTGGACACCTACTCATTGGACACCTACTCATTGGACACCTACTCAAATAAAAGGGGTTTTATTTTATTTTGACTATTTTCTACATTGTAGAATAATAGTAGTGAAGACATCAAAACTATGAAACAACACACATGGAATCATGTAGTAACCAAAAAAGTGTTAAACGAATCAAAATATATTTTATATTTGAGATTCTTCAAAGTAGTCAACCTTTGCCTTGATGACAGCTTTGCAAGCTCTTGGCCTTGTAGTGTATGATCCCCCCTTATACTGTATCTTAATGTAATGACATGAAAAAAATGTGGCTGATTATTATCAATGACTTGTTAACAAGTTGTCCAGTATAAGAAATCCTCACTGGTACCCTAGTTTATAGAAAGACCTGTGTGGGTGTGCTTCATTGTGGGTGTGCTTCATTGTGTGTTGAGGTAGTCATTTATATTGACCGCAACCCTGCAGTCATGGTGGAACCTAGACCGCAACACAACAACATGGTTAAAACACTGTGTGAAGTGTTTAGGTTGTGAGGATTTCTTCTCTAAAACAGAAACACAGCTTTTCTCCTCCAGTGGCCAAACCTTTTCTCCTCCAGTGGCCAAACCTTTTTCTCCTCCAGTGGCCAAACCTTGCCCCCCACCGATCTAGAAATAGGCATCCGCTCAGGGGGAAACACACACAGACATCAAGCGACGCCCATAGTGTAGCAGCTCTGTTCCACTCTTTCCGTTTTCAACCTTGAGAATGAAAACCAATAGTAAAATGGGAAGATCTACACACATAGCTGGCCGGTCAAAAAAAAATGCAACTCTCTAGCCTCATTGGGTTTCAAATAATCATACTTTTATTTTGTTGATTTACTACCATTTATGTTCTTGACATTGCGAGATATTAACTGGTGGAGATGTAGCAGTAATCTGAATAAGGGCTGGATTCAATCCAGTCGTGCATTACAGGCACATTGCTCAATTGGAAATGACCTTTAAAATGCCAAGCGTGTTTCAATGTGCGAAAGGATTGAATCCCTGCGTAAGTATATTCTGTTACATACCCAATATTGGGGGTGAGTTAGAGAGAGTAGCCTAACAGAGCTGATTGACATAGTAACAGGACTGACTGACTATAGTAACATGACCTGATAGGAACAGGACTGATTGAGATGGTAACAGGACTGATTCTGATAGTAACAAGAATGAGATAGTAACAGGGCTGGCTGATAGCTAGTAACAGGACTGATTTTGATAGTAACAAGAATGAGATAGTAACAGGGCTGGCTGATAGCTAGTAACAGGATTGATTCTGATAGTAACAGGCCTGACTGAGATAGTAACATGACCTGATAGGAACAGGACTGATTGAGATGGTAACAGGACTGATTCTGATAGTAACAAGAATGAGATAGTAACAGGGCTGGCTGATAGCTAGTAACAGGGCTGATTCTAATAGTAACAAAAATGAGATAGTAACAGGACTGACTGAGATAGTAAGAGGACTGACAGAGATAGTAAGAGGACCGACAGAGATAGTAAGAGGACCGACAGAGATAGTAAGAGGACCGACAGAGATAGTAAGAGGACCGACAGAGATAGTAAGAGAACCGACAGAGATAGTACGAGGACCGACGGAGATAGTAAGAGAACCGGCAGAGATAGTACGAGGACCGACAGAGATGGTAAGAGGACCGACAGAGATGGTAAGAGGACCGACAGAGATGGTAAGAGGGCCGACAGAGATGGTAACAGGGCCGACAGAGATAGTAAGAGGACCGACAGAGATGGTAAGAGGACCGACAGAGATGGTAAGAGGACCGACAGAGATGGTAACAGGACCGACAGAGATGGTAACAGGACTGACTGAGATGGTAACAGGACTGATTGAGATAGTAACAGGACTGACTGAGCTATAATCAAATCAAATTTATTTATATAGCCCTTCGTACATCAGCTGATATCTCAAAGTGCTGTACAGAAACCCAGCCTAAAACCCCAAACAGCAAGCAATGCAGGTGTAGAAGCACAGGGATGATTGGATATAACAGGGATGATTGGATAAGTAACATGATTGATAGAGATATTGACAGCACTAATAGAGATTGTAACATGATTGATAGTAACCAGGACTGACTGATATAGTAACAGGACTGATTGAGTTAGTAACATGATTGATAGAGATATTGACAGCACTAATTTAGATAGTAACATGATTGATAGCGATATTGACAGCACTAATAGAGATACAGTTGAAGTCAGAAGTTTACATACACTAAGTTGACTGTGCTCTTAAACAGCTTGGAAAATTCCAGAAAAGTATGTCATGGCTTTAGAAGCTTCTAATAGGCTAATTGACATCATTTGAGTCAGTTGGAGGTGTACCTGTGAATGTATTTCAAGGCCTACCTTCAAACTCAGTGCCTCTTTGCTTGACATCATGGGAAAATCAAAAGGAATCAGCCAAGGTCTCAGAAAAAGAAATGTAGACCTCCACAAGTCTGGTTCATACTTGGGAGCAATTTCCAAATGCCTGAAGGAGGGATAGGCCAAAATTCACCCAACGTATTGTGGGAAGCTTGTGGAAAGCTACCTGAAACGTTTGACCCAAGCTACCTGAAACAAAACAATTTAAAGTTAATGCTACCAAATACTAATTGAGTGTATGTAAACTTCTGGCCCACTGGGAATGTGATGAAAGAAATAAAAGCTGAAATAAATAATTCTCTCTACTATTATTCTGATATTTCACACTCTTAAAATAAAGTGGTGATCCTAACTGGCCTAAAACAGGGAATTTTTACTAGGATTAAACGTCAGGAATTGTGAAAAACTGAGTTTAAATGTATTTGGCTCAGGTGTAACTTCCGACTTCAACTGTAGTAACAGGATTGATAGAGATATTGACAGCACTAATTGAGATAGTAACATGATTGATAGAGATATTGACAGCACTAATAGATATAGTAACATGATTGATAGAGATATTGACAGCACTAATAGAGATAGTAACATGATTGATAGAGATATTGACAGCACTAATAGAGATAGTAACATGATTGATAGAGATATTGACAGCACTAATAGAGATAGTAACATGATTGATAGAGATATTGACAGCACTAATAGATATAGTAACATGATTGATAGAGATATTGACAGCACTAATAGAGATAGTAACATGATTGATAGAGATATTGACAGCACTAATAGAGATAGTAACATGATTGATAGAGATATTGACAGCACTAATAGAGATAGTAACATGATTGATAGAGATATTGACAGCACTAATAGAGATAGTAACATGATTGATAGAGATATTGACAGCACTAATAGAGATAGTAACATGATTGATAGAGATATTGACAGCACTAATAGAGATAGTAACATGATTGATAGAGATATTGACAGCACTAATTTAGATAGTAACATGATTGATATCGATATTGACAGCACTAATAGAGATAGTAACATGATTGATAGAGATATTGACAGCACTAATAGATATAGTAACATGATTGATAGAGATATTGACAGCACTAATAGAGATAGTAACATGATTGATAGAGATATTGACAGCACTAATAGAGATAGTAACATGATTGATAGAGATATTGACAGCACTAATAGAGATAGTAACATGATTGATAGAGATATTGACAGCACTAATTTAGATAGTAACATGATTGATATCGATATTGACAGCACTAATCGAGATAGTAACATGATTGATAGAGATATTGACAGCACTAATAGAGATAGTAACATGATTGATAGAGATATTGACAGCACTAATAGAGATAGTAACATGATTGATAGAGATATTGACAGCACTAATAGAGATAGTAACATGATTGATAGAGATATTGACAGCACTAATAGAGATAGTAACATGATTGATAGAGATATTGACAGCACTAATAGAGATAGTAACATGATTGATAGAGATATTGACAGCACTAATCGAGATAGTAACATGATTGATAGAGATATTGACAGCACTAATAGAGATAGTAACATGATTGATAGAGATATTGACAGCACTAATTATAAATAGATATATAAAGGTAAAGAGCGTATAATAAATATTTTTCTGGTTAACAAAGTAGAGTGTTGGGCAGAAGGGTAAGCTATATTCTGAATAATTCACATTAAACACACACACACAAACACACACACACACACACACACACACACACACACACACACACACACACACACACACACACACACACACACAAACACACACACACACACACACACACACACACACACACAAACAGACACACACACACACACACACACACACACACACACACACACACAGGGTAAGCTCTTGTGTGAATTATTCAGGTCAGCCAAACTGTTGCTGCTGTTGGCTGTGCTGTGTAGCTGTTTCATATTTAATGGTCCTTTTGATGTGTATTAATTAACTACTGCTAGCTCTGCTGTTTCTCTTACTTTAAACACACACACACACACACACACACACACACAAAGACACACAAAGACACACCTCCTTAGCCTGTGGGCCTAATGGCGAGATGAAAGAGAGGAAAGAGGAGGAAGGGGGATACGGGGGAGGAAGCGAGATACCCCTCAACAAACTGATACAGGAGTAGCTAGGAGAGGTTGTGTCGTTAAGAAGCTATGTGTGTGTGTTCCTCTGGCGCTCTCATTTTAATCCTTGTATAGGGGTTGTGGTGGGAATCTGCACACCATGCTAAATCGATACACACCCTTTCGCTTTAAAGAGAGTGTGTGTCTGTGTGTGTGTCCACCTTAGTATGCAGCTCAGACACAGACATAGCGGGGGAATATTTGGACTGGGGGGGGGGGGTTACATAAGACAGCCACTTAAGTGGTTTTGACCTTGGTTACAACCCCCTCATACACACACGCACACACACAGTCACACACACAGTTACACACACACACATAGTCATACACTCGCACCCCCCCCCCCCCCCATTAACACACACACACACACAAAACTTTATTTTAAGCACTGAGTGCGGACATGAAGGCAGCGCGTGTGTGTGTGTGTGTGTGTGTGTGTGTGTGTGTGTGTGTGTGTTAATGTAGATTAAGAGCCTGAAAGAGGACACATTGAACTGAGGGAAACGGGGGAATCCATATCCTTTATCCCCCCTTCTCTCTATTCTTCCCTTCCCCTCCTTTTCCTCTGTCTTTCCCCTTTCTCCTACCATGACCCTCTCCACTTTCCCTCCATCTCCTTCTCTTCCCTCCATCTCCTTCTCTTTCTCCTTCTCTTTCCTCCTCTTCTCTTCTCTTCCCTCCATCGCCTTCTCTTTCTCCTTCTCTTCTCTTCCCTCCATCTCCTCTTTCTCCTTCTCTTTCCTCCTCTTCTCTTCTCTTCCCTCCATCTCCTTCTCTTTCTCCTTCTCTTCCCTCCATCTCCTTCTCTTCCCTCCATCTCCTTCTCTCTCCTCCTCTTCTCTTCTCTTCCCTCCATCTCCTTCTCTTTCTCCTTCTCTTCCCTCCATCTCCTTCTCTTTCTCCTTCCCTTCTCTTCCCTCCATCTCCTTCTCTCTCCTTCTCTTCCCTCCATCTCCTTCTCTTTCTCCTTCTCTTCTCTTCCCTCCATCTCCTTCTCGCTCCTCCTCTTCTCTTCTCTTCCCTCCATCTCCTTCTCTTTCTCCTTCTCTTCCCTCCATCTCCTTCTCTTTCTCCTTCTCTTCTCTTCCCTCCATCTCCTTCTCTCTCCTTCTCTTCCCTCCATCTCCTTCTCTTTCTCCTTCTCTTCTCTTCCCTCCATCTCCTTCTCTTTCCTCCTCTTCTCTTCTCTTCCCTCCATCTCCTTCTCTTTCCTCCTCTTCTCTTCTCTTCCCTCCATCTCCTTCTCTTTCTCCTTCTCTTCCCTCCATCTCCTTCTCTTCCCTCCATCTCCTTCTCTTTCCTCCTCTTCTCTTCTCTTCCCTCCATCTCCTTCTCTTTCTCCTTCTCTTCCCTCCATCTCCTTCTCTCTCCTTCTCTTCTCTTCCCTCCATCTCCTTCTCTTTCCTCCTCTTCTCTTCTCTTCCCTCCATCTCCTTCTCTTTCTCCTTCTCTTCTCTTCCCTCCATCTCCTTCTCTTTCTCCTTCTCTTCCCTCCATCTCCTTCTCTTCCCTCCATCTCCTTCTCTTTCCTCCTCTTCTCTTCTCTTCCCTCCATCTCCTTCTCTTTCTCCTTCTCTTCCCTCCATCTCCTCTTTCTTCTTCTCTTTCCTCCTCTTCTCTTCTCTTCCCTCCATCTCCTTCTCTTCCCTCCATCTCCTTCTCTTTCTCCTTCTCTTCCCTCCATCTCCTATTTCTTCTTCTCTTTCCTCCTCTTCTCTTCTCTTCCTTCCATCTCCTTCTCTTTCTCCTTCTCTTCCCTCCATCTCCTTCTCTTTCCTCCTCTTCTCTTCTCTTCCCTCCATCTCCTTCTCTTTCTCCTTCTCTTCCCTCCATCCCCTTCTCTTTCTCCTTCTCTTCCCTCCATCTCCTTCTCTTTCTCCTTCTCTTCTCTTCCCTCCATCTCCTTCTCTTCCCCCCATCTCCTTCTCTTTCTCCTTCTCTTCCCTCCATCTCCTTCTCTTTCTCCTTCTCTTCCCTCCATCTCCTTCTCTTTCTCCTTCTCTTCCCCCCATTTCCTTCCCTTTCCTCCTTCTCTTCCCTCCATCTCCTTATCGTCCCTCCATGTCCTTCTCTGCCCTCCATTTCTTTCACATTTCGCCATCTTCTGTTGACTTTTTCTTACTAGTTGTCCTTCCTCTTCTCTAAACAGTTCCTTTTCACAATCTCTCACTCCATCCCTCAGTAAAAAGATCAAACAGGCTGTTTGCTCTCTCCCCCCTCTCTTTCTCTCTCTTTCTGGCAGGATGACAGCTCTCACTCGTCCCAGGGCAGGCCCTTATGTAAACAGCCCCATCGCACTCAGGCTGTATGTGTGTGTGTGTGTGTGTGTGTGTAAACCCTCTCATTACCATATCAAAGCCTGTGATCGCTCCTCTCCTCCCAGTGTTAGAGTGGCATATTAATAGTTGTGTAGGTTAAACTTCCAGATAAAGCAGGCTGATGAAGGTTAGTTCTCTCTGTTTTAAACAGTTCACTTACTTGCATTTCCCTTCGGGGTGTGTGTGTGTGTGTGTGTGTGTGTGTGTGTGTGTGTGTGTGTGTGTGTGTGTGTGTGTGTGTGTGTGTGTGTGTGTGTGTGTGTGTGTGTGTGTGTGTGTGTGTGTGTGTGTGTGTGTGTGTGTGTGTGTGTGTTTGTCGATTGAAGAATATGATACAGGACTGGGCTTTGATTGGCTGACAGATTTGATTGGCTGACAGATTTGTCTTTTGATTGGTCCTACCCCGAGGCTCTCAGATGACCTTCAGCAACTTTCTCAACTTTCTTCTCTCATCCACCACTTCTCTCCTCTCACATCCCTCTACACTCTCCTCTCATATCCCTCTACACTCTCCTCTCATATCCCTCTACACTTCCCTCTCATATCCCTCTACACTCTCCTCTCATTTCCCTCTACACTCTCCTCTCACATCCCTCTACACTCTCCTCTCACATCCCTCTATACTCTCCTCTCACATCCCTCTATACTCTCCTCTCACATCCCTCTACACTCTCCTCTCATATCCCTCTATACTCTCCTCTCATATCCCTCTATACTCTCCTCTCATATCCCTCTATACTCTCCACTCATATCCCTCTACACTCTCCTCTAATATCCCTCTATACTCTCCTCTCACATCCCTCTACACTCTCCTCTCATATCCCTCTATACTCTCCTCTCACATCCCTCTACACTCTCCTCTCATATCCCTCTATACTCTCCACTCATATCCCTCTACACTCTCCTCTAATATCCCTCTATACTCTCCTGTCACATCCCTCTATACTCTCCTCTCATATCCCTCTATACTCTCCTCTCATATCCCTCTATACCCTCCTCTCACATCCCTCTATACTCTCCTCTCATATCTCTCTATACTCTCCTCTCACATCCCTCTACACTCTCCTTTCATATCCCTCTACACTCTCCTCTTTTATCCCTCTACACTCTCCTCTTTTATCCCTCTATACTCTCCTCTTTTATCCCTCTATACTCTCCTTTCATATCCCTCTACACTCTCCTTTCATATCCCTCTACACTCTCCTCTCACATCCCTCTATACTCTCCTCTCACATCCCTCTATACTCTCCTCTCATATCTCTCTATACTCTCCTCTCACATCCCTCTATACTCTCCTCTCATATCCCTCTACACTCTCCTCTCACATCCCTCTATACTCTCCTCTCACATCCCTCTATACTCTCCTCTCATATCCCTCTACACTCTCCTCTCATATCCCTCTACACTCTCCTCTTTTATCCCTCTACACTCTCCTCTCACATCCCTCTATACTCTCCTCTCACATCCCTCTACACTCTCCTCTCACATCCCTCTACACTCTCCTCTCACATCCCTCTACACTCTCCTCTTTTATCCCTCTCTCCTCTCGGGACTAGTTTTGTACGGTACTACCCCTCCCGGTATGAGAGGGTTGGGGAAGCTTATTGAAATAAATTGACTTAAAGTATGTAACTGCTCCAGTGATTTTGATGAAATTGAATAATTGAATCTCCCAGTAGATGCTTCACATTTGTCTGATTGACTGATGACTAACTAACTGATTAACCAACTGACATAAACATAAGAGTTTTCCCCTCATTCCTGCCCCACCCTTCTCTCTCTCTCCCTCCATCCCTCTCTCCACCCACCCATCCTCATGTGTGTCTACTGTAGTAGCCTGACTTAATCACTCAAAGCTGGAAAACACTTAGAGGCTCTTCACTAAATCCATATCGAACACACATCCATATCAAAATGAGGTTATATCTGCGGGCAGTTTGCCACATCTTTGATCAATAATATCATTTCTGTTTTATTAATAACTCCAAACACTGACATGCCCCGTAAGCACTTTACCAGAAAACAAGCAACCATAACCCCCTTCTGCCCCCAACCCTTTACCAGACAATCACCACCCCAACCCTTTACCAGACAACCACCACCCCAACCCTTTACCAGACAACCACCAACACAACCCTTTACCAGACAATCACCACCCCAACCCTTTACCAGACAATCACCACCCCAACCCTTTACCAGACAACCACCACCCCAACCCTTTACCAGACAATCACCACCCCAACCCTTTACCAGACAATCACCACCCCAACAACCCTTTACCAGACAATCACCACCCCAACCCTTTACCAGACAACCACCACCCCAACCCTTTACCAGACAATCACCACCCCAACCCTTTACCAGACAACCACCAACACAACCCTTTACCAGACAATCACCACCCCAGCCCTTTACCAGACAATCACCACCCCAACCCTTTACCAGACAACCACCAACACAACCCTTTACCAGACAATCACCACCCCAACCCTTTACCAGACAATCACCACCCCAACCCTTTACCAGACAACCACCAACACAACCCTTTACCAGACAATCACCACCCCAGCCCTTTACCAGACAATCACCACCCCAACCCTTTACCAGACAATCACCACCCCAGCCCTTTACCAGACAATCACCACCCCAGCCCTTTACCAGACAATCACCACCCCAACCCTTTACCAGACAATCACCACCCCAGCCCTTTACCAGACAACCACCAACACAACCCTTTACCAGACAATCACCACCCCAACCCTTTACCAGACAACCACCACCCCAACCCTTTACGAGACAACCACCACCCCAGCCCTTTACCAGACAATCACCACCCCAACCCTTTACCAGACAATCACCACCCCAACCCTTTACCAGACAACCACCACCCCAACCCTTTACCAGACAATCACCACCCCAACCCTTTACCAGACAATCACCACCCCAACCCTTTACCAGACAACCACCACCCCAACCCTTTACCAGACAATCACCACCCCAACCCTTTACCAGACAACCACCAACACAACCCTTTACCAGACAATCACCACCCCAACCCTTTACCAGACAATCACCACCCCAACCCTTTATCAGACAATCACCACCCCAGCCCTTTACCAGACAACCACCACCCCAACCCTTTACCAGACAATCACCACCCCAACCCTTTACCAGACAATCACCACCCCAGCCCTTTACCAGACAACCACCACCCCAACCCTTTACCAGACAATCACCACCCCAACCCTTTACCAGACAATCACCACCCCAACCCTTTACGAGACAACCACCACCCCAGCCCTTTACCAGACAATCACCACCCCAACCCTTTACCAGACAATCACCACCCCAACCCTTTACCAGACAACCACCACCCCAACCCTTTACCAGACAATCACCACCCCAACCCTTTACCAGACAATCACCACCCCAACCCTTTACCAGACAACCACCACCCCAACCCTTTACCAGACAATCACCACCCCAACCCTTTACCAGACAACCACCAACACAACCCTTTACCAGACAATCACCACCCCAACCCTTTACCAGACAATCACCACCCCAACCCTTTATCAGACAATCACCACCCCAGCCCTTTACCAGACAACCACCACCCCAACCCTTTACCAGACAATCACCACCCCAACCCTTTACCAGACAATCACCACCCCAGCCCTTTACCAGACAACCACCACCCCAACCCTTTACCAGACAACCACCACCCCAACCCTTTACCAGACAATCACCACCCCAACCCTTTACCAGACAACCACCACCTATAGAGGATTCTCTAACCAGAATCTATAGAGGATTCTCTAACCAGACAACCAGCATCTATAGCGGATTCTCTAACCAGACAACCAGCATCTATAGAGGATTCTCTAACCAGACAACCAGCATCTATAGAGGATTCTCTAACCAGACAACCAGCATCTATAGAGGATTCTCTAACCAGGCAACCAGCATCTATAGAGGATTATCTAACAAGACAACCAGCATCTATAGAAGATTCTCTAACCAGACAACCAGCATCTATAGAGGATTCTCTAACCAGACAACCAACATCTATAGAGGATTCTCTAACCAGACAACCAGCATCTATAGAGGATTCTCTAACCAGACAACCAGCATCTATAGAGGATTCTCTAACCAGACAACCAGCATCTATAGAGGATTCTCTAACCAGACAACCAGCATCTATAGAGGATTCTCTAACCAGACAACCAGCATCTATAGAGGATTCTCTAACAAGACAACCAGCATCTATAGAGGATTCTCTAACAAGACAACCAGCATCTATAGAGGATTCTCTAACCAGACAACCAGCATCTATAGAGGATTCTCTAACCAGACAACCAACATCTATAGAGGATTCTCTAACCAGACAACCAGCATCTATAGAGGATTCTCTAACCAGACAACCAGCATCTATAGAGGATTCTCTAACCAGACAACCAACATCTATAGAGGATTCTCTAACCAGACAACCAGCATCTATAGAGGATTCTCTAACCAGACAACCAACATCTATAGAGGATTCTCTAACCAGACATCCAGCATCTATAGAGGATTCTCTAACCAGGCAACCAGCATCTATAGAGGATTCTCTAACCAGACAACCAGCATCTATAGAGGATTCTCTAACCAGACAACCAACATCTATAGAGGATTCTCTAACCAGACAACCAACATCTATAGAGGATTCTCTAACCAGACAACCAGCATCTATAGAGGATTCTCTAACCAGACAACCAGCATCTATAGAGGATTCTCTAACCAGACAACCAGCATCTATAGAGGATTCTCTAACCAGACAACCAGCATCTATAGAGGATTCTCTAACCAGACAACCAGCATCTATAGAGGATTCTCTAACCAGACAACCAACATCTATAGAGGATTCTCTAACCAGACAACCAGCATCTATAGAGGATTCTCTAACCAGACAACCAGCATCTATAGAGGATTCTCTAACCAGACAACCAACATCTATAGAGGATTCTCTAACCAGACAACCAGCATCTATAGAGGATTCTCTAACCAGACAACCAGCATTCTTTCTAACCCATTTGTCTGTCTCACTGTATAAACTTCCTCTTTTTCTCTTCAAATGATTTAACACATTTCTACTTTTAACCCTCTGATGTCTCTCAGCTCTCTCTACTGAAATGTCGTCTTGAGGATGAATAAAGTATGAACCTATCAGCCTATACATTTGAAAGTCTAAGTGATTTGACGGTAGTTGAGAGAAAGCATTTGGCTAATAACACTTTTATCAATGTCTACGTACAAAACATAGAAATAATTTCTAAATAATTTGACACTCTTGTAGTGTAGATGGATCATTATTACATTATTATTTATATAAAAAATATAAAGTATAAATGATTTGTAGAGTACAGGGTTACAGCTGAGGTTGGGGGGGGGGTGGTAGAGCTAGGCTTAGAGACAGATGTGGAAGCATTACAGGAGATGTTCTTCTTCACAGCTGAAACATGTTAAAGCTGAATAGTACATTTGCGAAATAGCACAGTGCACGCATGCACGCACACACACACCTGAATGAGGATGGCAGAGAGAACATGAATTATACATCCAGTCAGTCTCTCTGAATTAGTGAGAAAGTAGGAGGGAGAAATTGTGCCTCATCACCTCCTCAAGACTAATAAAGACAGCAGTGTGTGTGTGTGGGGGGGGTGGTAATTCCCTCTCTCCCCAACCAGAGAGAAAACAGCCTTTGAACTCTGAACCAATGAGGAGATATTGCTGGGAGCTTTTTCTCACCAGCTGTGGCACACACACACACACATCTCTGAAAACCTCTCTTTCTCAGACAGACAGACAAGTATTTTCTCTCCAATTGTGTTTCTCTCACAGATGTAGACAGCAAGAAAAACTTCAGAATAATAAGCTATCACAATCCCTTTCCAAAACACACACACACACACACACACACACACACACACACACACACACACACACACACACACACACACACACACACACACACACACACACACACACACACACACACACACACACACACACACACACACACACACACACACACACACACACACACACACACACACACACACACACACACACACACTAACTAATGCTTAAAGTTAGTGGTTGGTCACCATGAGTAAACACACACAAAGCGTGGATTACAGTCTGTCCTTCTCCATAGGACCTCTTTCAGGGTAAGGAAACTAATAAGGCATTTAATCATTTGGGTGAACTATCCCTTTAAGAAGCCCAGCGTAAAGCTGTTAGTAATGTTAGAAGGTAGCTGCACCGCCACTTTCTCAGCAGTCTAGTTTTTAGGACCGACCCAGTTTAGAACAGTGCACCATCTCTAACACACACACACAAAGACACACAGTTCTGGGATCTGGAAAGAAGACAGAAGTGTGCGTTTGAAGTGTGTGTGATCAAACAGTGAGTATGCAGCTCCACAGCCCTACGCCACAACTCATACCTCACACATTCCTCCTGTAACTCCTCCTGTAATCTCTTTATCTCCCCTGTCTTTGTCCCTGCCTTTCTTATAGTCTATTTCTCTACTTCTTTCCTTTCTCACTCTTGTCATTTCATTGTTGTGTGTGTGGGTGGGCGTGCGTCTTGTGTCGAATACCTTCTTTCCATCTCTTACGTTTCTATGTAATATTGAATGTTTCCATCTAATATCTCTAGTAGATTGTGTTTCTAATGCAGTACACCAGATATCTTGTATATATCTGCTATCTTTGACATCTACTATCAGGTATTGTATAGATCACTAAAAACAAAGAAGGCTATGAAGTTACCAGTATAATGTGTGTCCCTCAGTGTTATTTCATTGGTTACCGCCTTGAAAATCAATGATTAGCAAGATATACAAGAACCTTGAGCATTCTCTCCAGTGGCAAACTTATCAGGGAGGGGTCTATATTAAATAAAATTATTAGCTAAACACACCCTTTTAGTACGTCATACATTTGAGGATTCAGTTAATCATGTGGTGTGTCTAAATCCAAAGTGCCACTTGGTGTTAGTGAATTTAAATGAAGGGAAATATCATTGTGAGCAAAATGATTAATCATATCACTTCAGTACATTCTTTTTAAATGATTGATGACCTTAGATTTCAGCATTTGTGGCCTCCATTTCAGAAAAACCTCAACCTAAAATGTTTCATTGTGTAACGAGTGCGCTGAGAGTCGGCAAGCAAGTTCAGGGAGTGAGTGTTTAAATACAAAAACAAGAAACACAAACAATGACATGAACAGAAACAATGGCGCCTGGGGAAGGAACCAAAGGGAGTGACATATATAGGGAAGGTAATCAGGGAGGTGTTGGAGTCCAGGTGAGTCTCATGAGGCGCTGGTGCGCGTAACGATGGTGACAGGTGTGCGCCATAACAAGCAGCCTGGTGACCTAGAGGCCGGAGAGGGAGCACACGTGACACATTGGTGTTAATAGTCCTACTGGTGACACAATGTTATCATAATGGTAAACGTTATTTAAAGTCATTAAGGTAACATGTTAGTTGATTTAGAATGAGAAGATGTAACTAAATACATTGAAATAAATACACATCTAGAAGAATGAAGTACTTTTTTCCCCAAAGTGCCCAAATGTCACCGTAATTCAAGAAGGACCTGTCAGTGAAGCGAGATCAGATCAAGAATAAGGGGATATTTCAGACAAGTGCCTCCATCTTTTAAAATTTATCATGAGTGGTGATGTGATTGCAATATCAAACACACACACACACCACTAAAAACAGATTTCCTAACGAAGTTTGCTGAGTGAAAGCTGTTCCGAGTCCTGACAAATGTTTTATAGACGTTTAACATCACCTGTGAAGCTAAACCAAGTGGAAAACAGATCGTGTACACCAGCAAAACATCTCTTCCTGTCTCTCTCCACATATGTATTCTCATCCACCTCTCGCTCCACAACTCTTCTCCTTCTCTCCTTCCAACCTCTGTCTCCCTCCCTCTATCTCTCTGTAAAAATGGTGTACTGAGAGCTTACACAAACACACACACACACACAAACACACACACAAACACACACACACACACACACACACACACACACCAGAAGCTTTGATTATTGTATTGTAATCAGGTCAGAGACGTTAACAGGCTTTTGTTGTCTTGTCTCCTGTTTCTTGTCTCCTGTTTAGAAGTGTTTGTCATAACTGATGTACATCAGTCATAGTGGGAATAAAAGGAAGACAGACACACAGACAGACAGACAGACAGGCAGGCAGACAGAGGCTGTTTCATGTCGAACAGAGAAGACAGTAAGATAGAGAGACAGAGAGACACACACAAACACACAAAGGTTTGCTGTTACATGTAAGTGTATAGTAAAGATGTGTGTGTCAGAACAAACTGAAATATATATCTGTGTATGCCACAGGGGACAGTAGAGAAAGTGTGTGTGTGTCTTGGGGGACAAGGGCGAGACAGATACATGGATGTGAATGTGGTGCAGGGGACAGGAGAGACTGCACATGGCTAAGTCTGTGTGTCTGACAGAGTTGAGAGGAGAGTAGGCCTTTCTGCACACACAGACACACACACTAGCTACTATCTTCCCCTTTCAGTTTCTCTCTGAGGACATCCATCCCATAGCATGAAACCCTCTGCAATCATCATTAGGGACCTCTGGAGAAGGATGGAGAGAACCACAAAGCCTCCCAGAAGAGAGAGGAGAAAACGTGATGGGGAGAAATCGGAATGGGGAGAAAACGGGATCAGGAGGAAACGGGATAGGGAGGAAACGGGATCGGGAGGAAACGGGATAGGGAGGAAACGGGATCAGGAGGAAACGGGATCAGGAGGAAACTGGATAGGGAGGAAACGGGATCAGGAGGAAACGGGATCAGGAGGAAACGGGATGGGGAGGAAACGGGATCAGGAGGAAACAGGATGGGGAGGAAACGGGATCAGGAGGAAACAGGATGAGGAGGAAAATGGGAGGAGAGGAAATAATTACTTTGAAGGATAAACCCTGGGATTAGATTTGGCTATTATCTGAGGCTATAGAGACAGGATGTGTCTGCATGTGTGTTTCGCAGAAACAAAGCTCTGTGTGTGTGTGTGTGTGTGTGTGTGTGTGTGTGTGTGTGTGTGTGTGTGTGTGTGTGTGTGTGTGTGTGTGTGTGTGTGTGTGTGTGTGTGTGTGTGTGTGTGTGTGTGTGTGTGTGTGTGTGTGTGTGTGTGTGTGTGTGTGTGTGTGTGTGTGTGTGTGGTTTGAAACTCATCTCCTGTTCATTTGTTTCTGTATAAACAAACTTTTCCATCAACCTCCCATCACACATGAATTCAGCGATACAACAATAGCATTGTACAAACAAAGCATGTTGTCTGATGTAGCACGTTGACAGAGGGAGGAGGGGAAGAGCAGAGTGAGAAAGGAAAAAAAAGAAGGAAAGAGACGGAGAGAAAGAGAGGAGTGAGAGAGGAGACTCTTCCTCCTTGCCTGTTAAATATTTGAGCACTTGTGGAGAGACAGGGCTGTTAGCTGAACTAAATCAGCAGCGTCAGTGTGTGTGTGTTGCAGGGGGAGACAGGGCTGTTAGCTGAACTAAATCAGCAGTGTCGGTGTGTGTGTGTTGCAGGGGGAGACAGGGCTGTTAGCCGGTTAGTGGTAATTCAACCGTGATAGAGTGGGAGCACTTTCACTGTTTATATATGTACCTGAGAGAGAGAGAGAAGAGATGGAGGGAGGGAGGGAGAGGGAGGCTGTCCAGTCTGTCAGAATTCATTAGACTGACAGAGCGAGGCTGCTCTGCACCATGTCAATGAGACCCAGCTAACCACAGCATCGTGTGTGTGTGTGTGTGTGTGTGTGTGTGTGTGTGTGTGTGTGTGTGTGTGTGTGTGTGTGTGTGTGTGTGTGTGTGTGTGTGTGTGTGTGTGTGTGTGTGTGTGTGTGTGTGTGTGTGTGTGTGTGTGTGTGTGTGTGTGTGTGTGTGTGTGTGTGTGTGTGTGTGTGTGTGTGTGTGTGTGTGTGTCAGCTATACTCAATAACTAGAAAGGGAGGCATGATGCCCTCATTGTCTATCAGAGACAAAAGGAGCTTTCAGCTCAATTATAGCATCCACATAAACACACACACACACACATGCACAGACTGTATCATCCTACCTGGGGTTCGTGCTGTTCCAGTAGACAGCATGGTGGTCGAAGATGATCTGGTCTTCAGCCCAGACGTACAGACAGGAAGACAGGACAGTCAGACACATCAGAACCACCTGCGTCACACACTTGCACACACTCCTCTGACCAGGCCGAGCCGTCCACCTCACACTCCTCAAACCAGTTACACACAACATCATAGTGTCCATTTGAAGTCTGCGTCGCTGGTTATGTTAGCTTACAGTTGAGTTGGAATAGCCAGTGCATGGACCGTCTCAATCAGTGTCTGGGCATTCAAAGATCCCAGTCCATTCCGATTGGCCCAGCCTGTTAGTGGAAACAGGGTGGCAGAGGTCGTAGTGTGCAGGACTTTGAATCCAGGACTTTGTAATGCGGTTTGGATCCAGGTGTGTTGTTTTGGCGTGTTTTTGTTTACAAACCTTATCTTGAACCTTGACCACTTTGCTAGCATGCCCAAAGCTAACCTTACCCTAACCAATCGCTAGCATGCCCAAAGCTAACCTTACCCTAACCAATCGCTAGCATGCCCAAAGCTAACCTTACCCTAACCAATCGCTAGCATGCCCAAAGCTAACCTTACCCTAACCAATCGCTAGCATGCCCAAAGCTAACCTTACCCTAACCAATCACTAGCATGCCCAAAGCTAACCTTACCCTAACCAATCGCTAGCATGCCCAAAGCTAACCTTACCCTAACCAATCGCTAGCATGCCCAAACCTAACCTTACCCTAACCAATCGCTAGCATGCCCAAACCTAACCTTACCCTAACCAATCGCTAGCATGCCCAAACCTAACCTTACCCTAACCAATCGCTAGCATGCCCAAACCTAACCTGTTGCGCTTGCATGTTGCGCAAATCACTCAATCTCAATCAATACAGGAAGAGTGTCTATGTTCTTGCCAGGGTCTGAGACTTGTCCTCCCTTATCCTCTCTGTACAACTTGTGCTCCCCTGAATATGACATCCAAACTAGTGACTTTCATTCTCCTGAATCCACACCTTTATCTTAAGTCCACTGTCTGTTCATTGATGATTGATTACATTGATGAGACATTGTTATTATTTGACATATTTCTGTATTTCTATAAATGCTGGCGTTGATGAATTATCAGCCATCTCACGATGACGTCCTCTCTCTATCGATCACACACTATCAGCACAAATAGAAACCTCTTCTCTCCTCCACTCCACAATGAGACGCGAAGCCAAATCCAATCTGGGTTTAATGTCGTCTGGGGACCGAACATCCTGACTCCCCTCAGCTCGCTGGGACTGAACTGTCTTCCGTAAGAGATATATTGGTTTGTAACAGTTTCCTCAGGGAGTTGTTTTGGTACTGAACACTTTCTTCAGTGAGACATGTTCCATGCTGAACACTTTCTTCAGTAAGAAATGATGTTTTTGGTGATGAAGGTTCCTCTGTAAGATGATTCAGTACTGACCAGTTTCCCCACGAACAGATTCTGTTTCAGTACTGACCAGTTTCCCCACGAACAGATTCTGTTTCAGTACTGACCAGTTTCCCCACGAACAGATTCTGTTTCAGTACTGACCAGTTTCCCCACGAACAGATTCTGTTTCAGTACTGACCAGTTACTCCAGTAACAGATTCTGTTTTGGTGCTGACCAGTTTCTATCAGGTCCTGAACACCTCCCTTTATTAAGGGAGGTCCATTTGAATATTCTTCAGATGTCCGTTCAGGTCAATAAACCACGACAGGTTAATCGTTTCCTCAGTGAGAGTGGTTGGTTGGGTCCTGTTATTGCTGCTCGTTTTCATCAGAGATCACCAGCTATCACGCTCCTCCCGTCCCAAGTTCCTCTTCTGTCTGTTTCTGCTGATTTGGATGTAAAATCCAATTCGGCTTCATGGTCCACACTCCACAATGTTCTTTACGGATCAACACACAGAGACTGGCAGAGACACACACACAGACTGGCAGAGACACACACAGACTGGCAGAGAGACAGACCGACAGAGTGAATAACGTGGCGATCCTTCCAACAGTCTCTCATGGTGACAACACTCCTCGTGGTGAATCTGATTCTCAGCTCCCGCTGCTGCCAGAATCTCCTTACTGCTTGTTTTCACCTCCTTCTCTCCCTCCCTCTCCCCATCCTCCCTCTCCCTCCCTCTCCCCATCCTCCCTCTCCCCTCCCTCCCCCTCTCACTCTGAGCTGGCGAAGTCTCTCAGTCTCTTACCTCTAGGGACAGTGTCTGACTCACTGCTCTCGCGGCTCTGAAGCCGCTTAGTTCAGCTGTATTAAACTCCACATATACATAACATGGGTTAGGATAATACTGACAGTGTTAGGTTAGATTATCACTGTCAATCCAGTTACTACATCTTTACAAAATGTGTAATCAATTAGTTACTACTCCTTTATTGTACAATTAAGGTATTACTACCTTTGTACTGTTCCACAATAATGTAGTTATCATTGTAGCGCATCTGCGCTGCAAGAATGTATATAATCGAAGTATTAAGAGTATTGTAAGAATAAATACTTATCTGTATGAACAGACCTATATATATATATACCCCCATCATAACCAATATAACCCAAATACAGCTGTAAAATAATACATCTACTGGCACACAGGGTCTGCTCTGTGTAATAAACCATTCTAACCAACCAAAATAAATTAATAATAAACTAAGCATTCTAACCATCATAACCTAAATAAATGAATAAGAAGCATTTTGTTACATCCACTAAATGTGTATGTGACCAATAAAAATGTTATTTGAATAAACAAACCATCATAACCTAAATAAATTAATAATTAACTAACCATCATAACCTAAATAAATTAATAAAGACTAACTATCCTAACCCAAGCAACCCAGACCCAGCTGCATGTGGTCTGACTGTTTGACTGAATTATTCATAAGGTGGCTGTCTAGAGCACGCATGTTTAAACACACACCTCTCATCCCTCCTCTACCCCTCCGTCCTAGTCTCCTGTCTCGCTCCTCTCCATTTCTCTGCCGGTCTGGAGCATGCATGTTTAAACACACACCTCTCATCCCTCCTCTACCCCTCCGTCCTAGTCTCCTGTCTCGCTCCTCTCCATTTCTCTGCCGGTCTGGAGCGTGCATGTTTAAACACACATGCAGGAGGATGAAGTAGCTTGTAGATGCTCTACCCAACTCAACACACGAGCAGAACAGGGCAGAGCAACCCTGGAGCTGTGTGAGCTTAAGTGCCTTACTCAAGGGCGCAAAGGCAGTATGTAGGACATGGGATAGAGGCCACTGCCAGCAGCCCTCCGGCTGTCTGCTCACTCCCGGCAGATATTCCAAATGAGCCCTGGGATCTGAATTGGCAACCCTCCGGTTACTGGCCCGCTTCATATGCAGGATAATGACGGATTCGTTTTTTTTACAAGGGCAGTTATAAAATATATATATAGTACCAGTCAAAAGTTTGGACGTACCTACTCATTCCAGGGTTTTTCTTTATTTGTACTATTTTCTACATTGTAGAATAAATGTGAAGATATCAAAACTATCAAATAACACATATGAATCATCTAGTAACCAAAAAAGTGTTAAACAAATCCAAATGTATTTTACATTTGAGATTCTTCAAAGTAGCCACCCTTAATGAAAGCTTTGTACACTCTTGACATTCTCTCAACTAGCTTCATGAGGTAGTCACCTGGAATGCATTTCAGTTAACAGGTATGCCTTGTTAAAAGTTAATTTGTGGAATTTCTTTCCTTCTTAATGCATATGAGACAATCAGTTGTGTTGTGACAAGGTAGGGGTGGTTTACAGAAGATAGCCCTATTTGGTAAAAGACCAAGTCCATATTATGGCAAGAACAGCTCAAATAAGCAAAGAGAAACGACAGTCCATAATTATTTTAAGACATGAAGGTCAGTCAATCCGGAAAATGTCAAGACCTTTGAAAGTTTCTATAAGTGCAGTTGCAAGAACCATAAAGCGATATGATGAAACTGGCTCTCATGAGGACCACCACAGGAAAGAAAGACCCAGAGTTACCTCTGCTGCAGAGGATAAGTTCATTAGAGTTACCAGCCTCATAAATTGCAGCTTGGAATGAGTTGGACCACAGAGTGGAGGAAAATCAGACAACGGGTGCTCAGCATATGTGGGAACTCCTACAAGACTGTTGGAAAAACATTCCAGGTGAAGCTGGTTGAGAGAATGCCAAGAGTTTGCAAAGCTGTCATCAAGGCAAAGGGTGGCTACTTTGAAGAATCTCAAATAGAAAATATATTGATTTGTTTAACACTTTCTTGATTACTACATGATTCCATGTGTTATTTAATAGTTGTGATGTCTTCACTACTTCACTATTCTACAATGTAGAACATAGTAAAAATAAAGAAAAACCCTTGAATGAGTAGGTATTTCCAAACTTTTGACTGGTACTGTATATTGAAGAAAATCCAACTGTGTGGGCGGGAAATTACTACTATTTCATCACCACCACCAGACCCCTACGGTTATAAGTGGGACATGAGGACTGAACAGAAGGCACTGTCCTAGGAGTAAAATCACAAGAACATGTCACAAAGGTGATGTCACAGAGATAATTACCAGGGCCCAGTTTTTCTAAAGATAACTATCTGGATTTCAGTTATCAGATAGGATTAAATGCATATAGAATGAAATAACCTTAGTTCAAGTCAATGATTAGCTTGTTCTATTCATTTTATTTCTATGCATTTAATCCTCTCTAATTGGTGAAGTCACCTCTGTAGCAGTGGGGAGAAAGTCACGAGAAATGGCTCCACCTAGTGCCATATTATTTTCCTGGATACAGTGATGTATACATGGCTCTGGCTCCACCAAGTGGCCATACAGGGATTGACCAGATTCCCAAGCCTATCAGAAGGCAGAGAAGCTTGCTTAAAACCTCTCAAATCCTTTCAGATCTACAAGTGTGCCTATAGGGAGTAGGGGCCAGGGGTAGTGCCTTGAGACTAGGGGGCCATTTGGAAATCAACAAACATAAAAAAACACAAGGCTGTGTTCCATTAAGTTTAATTTCTTTGTGATACAAAACTCATCTTTACAGCCCTCCAGAGAAAGCTGGCATTACCTTTATAGCAAAATATACATGTTGGAATCAACGTTTGTTAACTATATATCAAAATATACATGTTGGAATGAAATGGAATCTTTAATCCAAATCACTGTGGTACAAAAACACTAAATATAGACAGACAAAAACCCTACCCACTGCTTCATGACATCACATCCTGTTGATCCCGGACCCCAATAAAACCCATAATGGAAAATAAAAGCGACAACCGTTACCAGGAGAGGAATACAGAACTACCTCACAGCTATCCACTGTGATATCATCAACTAGGTCAACATACAGTATATATTCATGCTTAAAGTACTCTACCAACAGAAGAATTTAACTGTAATTAAAAAGAAATGGGACAAGAAACCAAATATCACAAATTCAAGGTATAACTCACTCAAAATTATGATTTTTAAATCTAGTGGCTGACTGGTTAGGTATAAAATGAAAACAAAACCAAATCCCTAAAGGCGATTTGGACCATAGAATCAAACCAATGGGAGAACAGAGAGTTTAGAACGGTCTTTTACACTGACGCGGATCGTTTAAGTAGCAGGGGTGGTAGGTACTTTGGTCCTCAATAACGTCAACCATCAATAGCTACATGAAACAATTTATGCTACAGAAAAATCTATAGCAAAAGCCATATATAGACAGTCAGTGCCAGAACAAAGGTAATAAATACGTTTGTGTTGTAGGCACTAAATATCTAAGGCTGTATGAAATAAAATTGGAGTATTGCATGTGTGCGTGTAAAATAGTAGGGGTGAAGTAGGCACTAAAGACTAAATGCTGCATGATTTTAAATGGCACCCCTGAAGCAAGAATTAAGACTTGATGCGCAGTGACTGGTAGATATCAAACAGTACACGGTATAGAAAATGATAAGAGTATAGAACTACTAATGTTACAAAAATACAATGGAATGCATAGTGTACACCTAGAAATCAAAAGGGAAGACCACAGCCATATATTTCAAATCAAGTGATTGATGTTCAAAGAAAAAGCCTATTTGAGAGTCCAATCTTATAAAATCAATGTAATAGCATGGAAAGGCTAGCCAGCTGGTCTGGTTAAGGCACTAGACTGTTGCGGAAAGGCATTTTGTTAGAGCAATATGACTAGTGGTGAAGATCCCAAGGACAGACAGTAGAAACAGAAAACATTAATCAATGGAATATTTTTTTTTTAAGTATATCAAATGGAAAAAATAAAACATTGTAACCTAGAAACAGAAAGACTAGATGTGCATTCTGAAGAGTATAGAAACAGAAATACTAGATGTGCATTCTGCAGAGCGTAGAAACAGAAATACTAGATGTGTATCTTGGAGAGTTCTATGAGTTTCCCTCCATAGAAGTAGAACTACTAAAATAAAATATGAACCGATTATATCCATAGTAAACGTAAATAATTGTGTAAAAATAATGATAAAAACTTTTTAAAAAGTATAAAGGAATGATTAAGTGTGTCTCGTGTGGAATAAGACTTGACATACAAACGACGTGGAAGGCATTCTGATGAACGGGTTTGGTCTGTACTCTGTAGTTACAGGTGTGTGTGTGTGTGTGTGTGTGTGTGTGTGTGTGTTGTGTGTGTATGATTGTGTTAGATGGTAGATTTGGAGAAAGACACTCTGAGGTGGTGGTTCTCTCCCAGGTCATGGTTGTGGAACTCGATGAGACTCTCAACAGCTTCCTCCACTGAGCTCATCTGGATCAGAGCCATCTTACGGTCCTTCCTATACACACACCAGGAAAGAGGATTCCCCATTACATCAGGTAGTGATGCCATAAAGACCATTCCACCACTGGGTAGTGACGTCATAAAGACCATTACATCGTCAGGTAGCGATGCCAAAGACTATTGCATCATTAGGTAAAGATGTAATAAAGACAAAGACAAGCACATCACAAATACAGTTTGATTTGATCATAGGTAGTGATGTCATAAAAGTATAGTTGGGTGTTGAGACTTACTGGAAGAACTTGAAGGCCGTGACTGAAGCTCCTGAACTGCTGAACAGTGCCTTCAGATCCTCCTCCCCTACTGCAGGACTAGAGAGAAAGAGAAAGCATTAGGAGAAAGCAATAGGACAATCAAACATAAAAGGGGACGTTGTGTGTGTGTGTGTGTGTGTGTGTGTGTACGTACGGTATGTTGGAGAGGTGCAGTGTGCCAGAGGGAGGGTAGATGTTGTTGTAGTTTTTGGAGCCAGGCTTCTTAAAACGGTGGAGAGGAGAGGTGGCATAGTCCTTAGTCAACCCCTGGTCCTCATGGCCTTGAATAGGATAGAGTACAACATGTCATGACACAACAGTAGTGGATGTTAGACGGCCCATACCTTCTCTGGGCAGCTGTGTATTTAGACATGGTAGTGTGTGTACATACAGTGCCTTGCGAAAGTATTCGGCCCCCTTGAACTTTGCCACCTTTTGCCACATTTCAGGCTTCAAACATAAAGATATAAAACTGTATTTTTTTGTGAAGAATCAACAACAAGTGGGACACAATCATGAAGTGGAACGACATTTATTGGATATTTCAAACTTTTTTAACAAATCAAAAACTGAAAAATTGGGCGTGCAAAATTATTCAGCCCCCTTAAGTTAATACTTTGTAGCGCCACCTTTTGCTGTGATTACAGCTGTAAGTCGCTTGGGGTATGTCTCTATCAGTTTTGCACATCGAGAGACTGACATTTTTTCCCATTCCTCCTTGCAAAACAGCTCGAGCTCAGTGAGGTTGGATGGAGAGCATTTGTGAACAGCAGTTTTCAGTTCTTTCCACAGATTCTCGATTGGATTCAGGTCTGGACTTTGACTTGGCCATTCTAACACCTGGATATGTTTATTTTTGAACCATTCCATTGTAAATTTTGCTTTATGTTTTGGATCATTGTCTTGTTGGAAGACAAATCTCCGTCCCAGTCTCAGGTCTTTTGCAGACTCCATCAGGTTTTCTTCCAGAATGGTCCTGTATTTTGCTCCATCCATCTTCCCATCAATTTTAACCATCGTCCCTGCTGAAGAAAAGCAGGCCCAAACCATGATGCTGCCACCAGCATGTTTGACAGTGGGGATGGTGTGTTCAGCTGTGACCAGAGCACCTTCTTCCACATGTTTGGTGTGTCTTCCAGGTGGCTTGTGGCAAACTTTAAACGACACTTTTTATGGATATCTTTAAGAAATGGCTTTCTTCTTGCCACTCTTCCATAAAGGCCAGATTTGTGCAATATACGACTGATTGTTGTCCTATGGACAGAGTCTCCCACCTCAGCTGTAGATCTCTGCAGTTCATCCAGAGTGATCATGGGCCTCTTGGCTGCATCTCTGATCAGTCTTCTCCTTGTATGAGCTGAAGGTTTAGAGGGACGGCCAGGTCTTGGTAGATTTGCAGTGGTCTGATACTCCTTCCATTTCAATATAATCGCTTGCACAGTGCTCCTTGGGATGTTTAAAGCTTGGGAAATCTTTTTGTATCCAAATCCGGCTTTAAACTTCTTCACAACAGTATCTCGGACCTGCCTGGTGTGTTCCTTGTTCTTCATGATGCTCTCTGCGCTTTTAACGGACCTCTGAGACTATCACAGTGCAGGTGCATTTATACGGAGACTTGATTACATACAGGTGGATTGTATTTATCATCATTAGTCATTTAGGTCAACATTGGATCATTCAGACATCCTCACTGAACTTCTGGAGAGAGTTTGCTGCACTGAAAGTAAAGGGGCTGAATAATTTTGCACACCCAATTTTTCAGTTTTTGATTTGTTAAAAAAGTTTGAAATATCCAATAAATGTCATTCCACTTCATGATTGTGTCCCACTTGTTGTTGATTCTTCACAAAAAAATACAGTTTTATATCTTTATGTTTGAAGCCTGAAATGTGGCAAAAGGTCGCAAAGTTCAAGGGGGACCGAATACTTTCGCAAGGCACTGTACCTTCCCTGGGCAGCTGTGTGTTTAGACATGGTAGTGTGTGTACATACCGTCTCTGGGCAGCTGTGTGTTTAGACATGGTAGTGTGTGTACATACCTTCTCTGGGCAGCTGTACGGTGGTGTGTTTAGACATGGAGACACGTAGAGACCGGCCATGGAGACGCACCCCGTTCAGGTGGCTCATCGCTGAGGAGAAGACAAGCCCGTCAAACACCAGAGCACACACACTAACTACTGCAACGCACACAACAACACACAGACGCACAGTCACATACACACAGTACCTAGCTGAGCCTGTGTGCCATCAGCCATCTGGACCAGAGCGTTGTCCTTCTTATTGAACAGAATCTTCACTCTCATCACGTCGCCATACACACCTGGAGAACACACACAGGTTAAAACACAGCACACACTCCAAACCAGATGCATTTTCATGAAGAAAGAGACTTAGTTGTAATGCCAGTGTTGTAAAGTGATTGTCTTGATCAACAGCAGACAGACTAGACTACTGCAATGCCCAGACAACAGGTTCTATACCACCACACTACTCAGTTTCTGGCCATTGAAATGAAACGACTGATTCATGTAAAGGAGAGCTTGGATTTCTGATTCAGAGACAGACCGACCAACAGGCAGACAGACCACAACATGAAAACCAGCCCAGGTAACAGATAGTTAGATTCAGTACCAATTGGTAATTAAATATATATATATATAAAGCGAAACAGATTAAAGAATGATAAAATAATAAAATAAATATTTAGGTCAACATAAGGGTAAATGAAGACTGAATGAGGTAGGTACAGTGATGATATAATATTATTGGTAACAGTAGGTAAATGTAAAATCTAAAGTCATAAAGGGAAACGAAAGGCTGATAACATACCAAAGAGAATAAAGAGGCAGTTTGGTGTAACGCTCTTTATAAACAGCAGGGGGAGGTAGAGGAACCAGGGAGGGGGAGAGAGAAAGAGGGAGGGGACAGGGGTAAAGTGGAGTCAGGGATGGAGGGATGGAGTCCAGCAGTCAGCAGCCAAGAGGTCCACGGGAGGATCACATGGAAGAGGGAGAGATAGAGGGAGAGAGATAGAGAGAGAAAGATGAGAAGACAGACAGTTGGCAGAGGAGTGAGTTTTTATAAAGGGCAAAGAGCAGGATGAGATGGGGAGGGAGAGAGAATAAAAAAAAGAAAAGGAGGTAAAGAAAAGAACAAGGTCAGTAAACACAAGTGTCTAAATTAAAACACTGTCACTATGGCAACATTAGGAGGAGAAAAGAGAGATTAACAACAGTACAGGTCAGATAATACAGTACAATAACATGGCCGGTGTCTCTATATAAGGATTATTGTGTCTCCAGCAACTCAAGAATAGACAAAAAGGAAGCCATGAAATGGAAGATAACAGAAGACTGTTCGTTCTAAACTGTGGAGATACACCCATTTAAAGGGCCCAGAGGAAAAGTTTACTCTGGTGTGCTTGTACGATAGAGAAAGGATGTACACTGGTGTGCTTGTGGATGAGAGAAAGAGTGTGTGGGTAGTAACAGTCCTGACCTCTGGGTTGAGGTTGCTGACCAATAGGACGCCAGCTTGTCCTCCTCCACCGCCGAGGGCTTGCAGGCCGAGACGACTAGCGGCCATGCCCCCTGGACCCATACCAAATGACGCCAAGGCACCGGGCATAGACAAACCTAGACACATACAAAGAAACACACATGATATCTCAAGCACCGGGGCCAACCTGTGCAGCTGGAGTAGACCGACCGATGATTTGACAATGTAGCAATAGCTATGTAATAAACGGAGTAAGAACAGGTTTGTAGTAGGCTACAGGTAGAGTGAACCAGCTGACTGTGTTAATGTGGGGATGTACCTGCAGCCTGCTGTAGAGTGAAGGCCTGGGGGAATCCGTGTCCATAAGGAGATGCTGAGATCAGACCTGGAGACCCTGGAAAGAGATAGGTGGGAGAGAGGGGAAAAAGACATGAATCTAATTTCAGTGTCAGTTTGACAGTCTCCAGAAGAGCACCCTGGTAGCTACGTGCTAGCTCCTGGCACAAAACAGTTTGAGAAACACCGGTCTAACGTGTGTGTTACCGAAGGCGGCAGCAGCCATCGCATGCTGGTCCATTCCAGGCTGAGGGTTGTGTTGCTCTCCAGTAGAAAGGTCAGGTCTGGTGTAGTCACGGCTCTTATCGTTGTTAAACTTCACATTGAGGCTGGTCAGCTTGGAGAAACTCACCCTCAGAGTACAGCAACCGTTATAGATGTTCTGACCGTCTAGAGACTGCAGAGACAGAGGGATTAGGGGTGTGGAAGTTCAGGCAAGTCCATTTACATCATCTATTATTGATGTTCTGACCATCTGGAGATGGCAGAGAGAGAGAGATGGAGAAAGAGGTTTATTAGAGGGGGGGGGGATGTACGCACCATTTTGGTGTGCTGTGCCGTCATGGGGTCAGCGTATTGGACCAGAGCCTGGAACTGGTTGTTCTTAGTGAAGGTGATGATCTTCAGAACAGACCCATACTTGGAGAAGATCTACAGGGGAGAACACACACAGGTTACATCCCTGCTGCAGGCATTTTGACAACAAGCAAAAGAAAACCATTTGAACACACTCATGACTAAGAAACACTGGAGGAGTGTGCGTACCTGGTGCAGGACTTCCAGTGTGACGGGGTAGAAGAGGTTTTCCACTATGACTCTAAGGACAGGGCTCTGGGTGGCCATGCCTCTGGCTCCCATCTCTCCCCCTCCAACTGACATGGTAGCACCCATTACACCCCCCATACCGGTCATGGTAGAGCCCAACATGGTGCCACCCTGGACAGCATTCACCGCCTGCAGTGCTGCCTGGACTCTCTGTGGGGGGGGGCGACAAACATACACTGTTATTACATTGTACTGTGGGCACTATGCTGTAACCTCTGCATATGACAAAGAAAATGATTTGACAAATGTGCTACAGACATACAGGTTAGTGAGTCTCATATTGGTATGGGTCAATGGTGGAAGTGTCCTCTTACCACTTGGTTAGGTGAGTTGTCGGTCTTGAGTTCCTTGTGGTTGCTGTACTGCATGAATACAGGCTGCTGTCTGATGAGGGGGGTGACCGTAGCGTAGTAGTTCACCATGGTCTGAGCCTGGTCCACAGTGTTCATCTCCAGGAACGCCTACACACACACACACACACAAGATCAGCCGGGTGTGTGAACACCTTTAGGGTAGAGGATCTGTAGTGTGTGTGAACACCTTTAGGGTAGAGGATCTGTAGTGTGTGTGAACACCTTTAGGGTAGAGGATCTGTAGTGTGCGTGAACACCTTTAGGGTAGAGGATCTGTAGTGAGTGTGAGAACACCTTTAGGGTAGAGGATCTGTAGTGTGTGTGAACACCTTTAGGGTAGAGGATCTGTAGTGTGTGTGAACACCTTTAGGGTAGAGGATCTGTGTGTGTGAGAACACCTTTAGGGTAGAGGATCTGTAGTGAGTGTGAGAACACCTTTAGGGTAGAGGATCTGTAGTGAGTGTGAGAACACCTTTAGGGCAAAGGACCTGTAGTGTGCGCATGTACCTGGTTCTTTCCCTTCATCATCAGAAGGTTGGTGACCTTCCCAAAGGGCATTCCCATGCTGATGACCTCAGAATCCTGGATGTCCCCGGGCAGCTGGCGCAGGTGGATGACACGCGATGGAGCGCTGGGGCTCCGCATCTCACCTTTGAACTTCTTACTGTCATTACCGTTGGCTACAAACACAGACACCTTTTTAATTTAACTTCTTACCGTTAGCGCCATAAACTACTAGAGAACAGCACAGAACATTCTGTTTAACCATCAGCTACACACACACCTGGGGTCATGATGTAGGAGGAGAAGAGTTCATCAGATCCCCTCTGGAAGAGAAAGGAACATTCACAATGATCATAACCACATACATCATGGAGACAGAGACAGGCCTAGCTGGGTTCTATTCACTAAGCACTAACTGGAAGAAAACATGAATATGCTCAATAACAAACTTGTTTCCATTTTCTGTTGCAAAAGGTTTTGCTACGTGCACCAACAAATACGACCTGGGTAAATGCATTAACAGAGTTATGACTGGAGAGGAGCAGTCTGTCAGACAGATGGTCTTGCTCGGCCAGACTACAGTTAATGAAGCCGCTCTGTGTCAGTCAGTCAATGGTGCTCATGTCTGGAGTGGCCCAGCAGCCTCACTCCATCTCTCTACAATACAGCTACTGTTACAGCCAGGCTAGAAAACTGACTGGGACAGAGAGACAATGAGAAGACACTCATGCTAACAGCCAGAGAGGAGAGAGACTTTAATCAACATTTTAGCACAGGGGTAAAGACGGAGAGAAAAACACAAGGAATTAAATTGTGAATGAAAAGATGCCTACCTTGGTACCCACTGAGACACTGGGGAGAGAGAGAAAAGGAGGGTTACTCATTTGAGTTGCTCCAAAGAGGGCAGGGTGCATTTTCCTAAAAGATCAACCAATAAGCAAATCAGCAAATCACTCAAAATGTTACATTACATTTTAAATCGATTGTAAATTTTAGATTGATTGTAAATAGAAAACTATCAGCAGACTTACTCTATATCTGTGACGTAGCCAGGTCCCATAGGATACAGATCAGCATCTAACTTGTGTCTGTTGAGACAAAGGGGGGAAGAGAGGAGACGAGGAAATACAGGACGAAAGGGGGAGTTTAGTCACTAACTTTATGAAGTTCATAGTTAGCTAGAAACGGAATTGACTCGTGAAAAGTTGCGTTAGTTCACTTCGTTGAATTGAAATGTCCGCTGACCAGCTAATAACCAGTTATTCGACAATTCAACCTAATCCTGAACACACGACATTCGCTTCCACAAACACGAGCGCACATATGGAATGCGGAAACTAGCTACAAAGACACGTTGATTCAAGATGGGCGTTTTTTAAAACTACATTTGGCAATACTTTAAATGTGGTTATTTTTCGTCTACATGAAAAAACTGCAACTAGCGTTTGTATTGTTATTTGCAGTATAATACTTTTTTTTTTAAAACAACCCTTACGTCTTAACTTCAACTAGTTCGCATCTCTTCCGGACACGCTCACGCGCAGACAATGCTAACTAGCTAGCCTTGTTTGAAAGTCTCAAGCATCATCTCGTCTCAAACTAAACGTTGAACTACTAGAAAACACAAATATAGTAAACAGATTCCATAACAGCATGGCTGTATATACAAATAATTAAACAAATTAAAAAGTAAACTACGGTTAGATTATTTCCGTTTCTTTTCGACATGAAACTACATCTTTTCACTCACCCTTCCATCGTTCGATATAATCCACAGGTCTCTGGCGCGGCGGCAGGTTTCCTTGATTTTCATACAAAATGGCTGAATACACCGAGGCGTTCGTTGATTGGTCCAGGTACTTGGAAGAACCCGAAATGGGCGGGCACTTACACCTAGCATCGCAATTTGATTGGTTCATTAAAGGGTGGGTATAATATTCTGTTAAAGTTCTCGGCCGAAACTTGACCAAAATAACTGTGAAACCATACCATTGCTTTGCATTTGTTTACCTGAAAAAATAACGAAGAATGGTTTTCATTGACACACATTGATTTATTATGTTCTAGTATTGGATAGCTGACTCGCAAACCTGTGCAACTAAACAACGAATGCTGCTTCTTTCCTGTTTCACAATCAGTTCATGTAGTTCAGAAAATACAAATTCCATACAGGGTTGTAAGTTCATGCATTGGCCAACAGATGGCATAATTTGTCTATTACAGGGCTGACTGAGGAGGAGCAGCTGTGTGATTTCGGTAACTTCGGGACTCTGAACCAGACCTGCTGGGTCAAAATGTCAACGTTCTTCATACTTCAGCAGCAGATTAGCATGCTGGATACAATGGAAACCAATGAAACTCCACGCTTGGTAATCAATCAATTATTCAAAAGCATTTCACATACTTGACCCATGTGTTTTTTGCTTGTTTTTGTTCTTGTTGTATTAAGTGGTTTGAAACAGTTGTTACTATTTCCAATGCATAAAAAAAGCAGAAGTAATCTATGGTGTGTGGATCTGACCCATAAACGACCCCAGCACACCGAAGACCATCACACTCCCTGGTTCCAGCGAGAGATCTGTAATCTCTCTCTCTTGCTTCTCTCTCTCTCCCCCTAACCCCACCTTCTCTCTCCACCTCCCTCTCCCCTTTCTATTTCGCTTAATTCAACCTATCCTCTCCAGTCTCCCTTCTCTCCCTCCTCCCTCTCTCATCCCAGACCCCACCCTTTCTCTTTCCCCTGGTGTACACTGTAGAACAGGGTAATGGAACACACAGACACCAGAGAGTCTCTGGGAATGGAAGGTTTATTCTGCTGACGACAGGTTTCACCTTCCGTTCGATCCCAATAGAACCCATTATTACATTCATGTTAAGCAATTTGCCGTGATGATGGATATAGTTGTCAATGATACTGATCAGACCTGATGAGGAGTATTACAATCAATAACAACACTAATCAGAGTTAGAGTTAATGCTACATCAGAAGATTCAACATCACTGACTAAACAAAATTCACAAGCATCAGCATTAAAACAATCACCGGGCTTGACTCAAACAGTGAATCAGCCATCCTTTACATTTATAAAAAATAAAATAGTGAAATGTGTTTATGAGTTGCACAGTGTCATAGTGAGTCTAATGAGGAGATTAGTAGAGATGAATAGAGATCAATAGATTACTAGATGTAAGTAGAGTATAAATGACTTGAGATGATGAGATAGAGATGACGACATGGGATGGACAGTTTAAAACAGAGATAATAATGTTATCTGAGATGTACCAGACGACATGGTGTGGCTGATGGATTGAATTGGTGTTCCTATTGATTTGTGATGATGGTACAAGCTTGCATGCGGAGTGTGGCTGGCTATGATTTGGCAGAAACCAAACCAATGAATACATTGTATAAAACTTGATATCAACATATTTGATTACTGTTCACACTGTGAAACTATATTACAGAGACAATATAATATGAAACTGACTCATAAATACTCGATACACAGGGAAATATACAAAATGTATGTCTTCTTCATATTCTGGACTAAAAAAAACAATGGTAGACATTTTCCAGATGGCTCCGATAGCAGACACATTACAATACAAAGACCTGCTACATTTTCTTTTCAACAATAACGTGGACGGCACATCCAGTTCAATAATAAAGAGAATATTAATAGAATAGCATACAGAAGTACACACAGAATACACTATAAATGTCAAGACAGAAAAATATAAAAATAGCATTCACAATAAAAGAATGATCCATATCAGAAGAAATACATCGTAGTAAAGAGTAGTACGACAGCAGTACACAGTGAGGGAGGTTTTGTTTGATCAGTCTGGAGGTACTAGCTGTATCTGAAACAGCAGCCCTTTTCCTATACTAGTGCACTGTGGGAGTGTTTTGGCCCAAAGTACCATAGGGAATAGGGTTCCATTTCAGATTTCCCCGTTGTTATTGTAGTACTAGAGTAGTACATAGTCTAGTGTATATGGTCCTGGCTGTAGGTTGTTATTGTAGTACTAGAGTAGTACATAGTCTAGTGTATATGGTCCTGGCTGTAGGTTGTTATTGTAGTACTAGAGTAGTACATAGTCTAGTGTATATTGTCCTGGCTGTAGGTTGTTATTGTAGTACTAGAGTAGTACATAGTCTAGTGTATATTGTCCTGGCTGTAGATTGTTATTGTAGTACTAGAGTAGTACATAGTCTTGTGTATATGGTCCTGGCTGTAGGTTGATATTGTAGTACTAGAGTAGTACATAGTCTAGTGTATATTGTCCTGGCTGTAGGTTGTTATTGTAGTACTAGAGTAGTACATAGTCTAGTGTATATTGTCCTGGCTGTAGGTTGTTATTGTAGTACTAGAGTAGTACATAGTCTAGTGTATATTGTCCTGGCTGTAGGTTGTTATTGTAGTACTAGAGTAGTACATAGTCTAGTGTATATGGTCCTGGCTGTAGGTTGTTATTGTAGTACTAGAGTAGTACATAGTCTAGTGTATATTGTCCTGGCTGTAGGTTGTTATTGTAGTACTAGAGTAGTACATAGTCTAGTGTATATTGTCCTGGCTGTAGATTGTTATTGTAGTACTAGAGTAGTACATAGTCTAGTGTATATGGTCCTGGCTGTAGGTTGTTATTGTAGTACTAGAGTAGTACATAGTCTAGTGTATATTGTCCTGGCTGTAGGTTGATATTGTAGTACTAGAGTAGTACATAGTCTAGTGTATATTGTCCTGGCTGTAGATTGTTATTGTAGTACTAGAGTAGTATATAGGCTAGTGTATATTGTCCTGGCTGTAGGTTGTTATTGTAGTACTAGAGTAGTACATAGTCTAGTGTATATTGTCCTGGCTGTAGGTTGTTATTGTAGTACTAGAGTAGTACATAGTCTAGTGTATATTGTCCTGGCTGTAGATTGTTATTGTAGTACTAGAGTAGTACATAGTCTAGTGTATATTGTCCTGGCTGTAGGTTGTTATTGTAGTACTAGAGTAGTACATAGTCTAGTGTATATTGTCCTGGCTGTAGGTTGTTATTGTAGTACTAGAGTAGTACATAGTCTAGTGTATATTGTCCTGGCTGTAGGTTGTTATTGTAGTACTAGAGTAGTACATAGTCTAGTGTATATTGTCCTGGCTGTAGGTTGTTATTGTAGTACTAGAGTAGTACATAGTCTAGTGTATATTTTCCTGGCTGTAGATTGTTATTGTAGTACTAGAGTAGTACATAGTCTAGTGTTAATTGTCCTGGCAGTAGATTGTTATTGTAGTACTAGAGTAGTACATAGTCTATTGTATATTGTCCTGGCTGTAGGTTGTTGTTGTACTACTACAGTAATACAAAGTAGTACTGATTCTCCAGTGTCTGTTGGCTGTATATGGTTGGTGTTGGCTGTAGTTTTTGCTGCTTGGCAGGAGGAGTCGGACTGTTTGGTTTTGTAGTCCTGATAAGTGTGTGATCAGACACGCATACACACGTACGCACTCAAGTCTCTCTTCCTCTGACACACTCACACATACACACACACACACACACACACAAACTCTCTCACACACACACACACACACACACACACACACACACACACACACACACACAAACACTCACATGACTGTGCAACACTTGCAACTCTGTTTCTTCTCCTTCTCCCCCTCCTCCCCTCCTCCCCCATTTCCCCCCCCTGCCTCCCCCTTCTCACCCGTACTCCCATTGGCTGCTGCCTGGGTCTCTGTCTCCCCCTCTCTTACCCCCTTCACCTCCCCGTCTGGTAGCATCACAAACTCCGCCTTGACTGAGCCGTCTCCACCCTCTGTCCCCCCTGCCTCCCCCACCTCCCCTGCTGTCTCACCCTCCAGAGCTGTATAGCCCATGAAGACCAGGGTAACAGGGTTCTCAGCGCTGGCCTGGTCTGGACTGGGACCCAACAGCTTGGCTTCTACTCCTGTTAGTTCTCTTCTAGGACTCTGGTTCTGTGATACTCCATTTACAGCTGGGGAGAGAAGGGAGAGGAGAGAGGGGGGAAATAGAGAGGTGGAGAGAAAGAGGAGAGGAGAGAGGGGGGAAATAGAGGGGGGGAGAGAAGGGAGAGGAGAGAGGGGGGAAATAGAGAGGGCGAGAGAAGGGAGAGGAGAGAGGGAGAGAAGGGAGAGGAGAGAGAGGGGAAATAGAGATGGGGAGAGAAAGGAGAGAGGGGGGAAATAGAGAGGGGGAGAGAAAAATCTAGCCAGG
>NC_143039.1:25300000-25335000 GCF_057628025.1 Oncorhynchus mykiss
CCCCCCACCGCCATAATTGGATATACACACCCCTCCCCAGCTCAGCACGCTGTTCATTGTTCTGGTGTAAAAACTACTTACACTACTGACAATGGAAGGAACACACACACTCATACACACACACACACCTTACTCTACTCTCAAACTTTTACTTCTCTACCATACGTGTGCACGTCTCCATGGTTACATCACAAAATCTCCAGGCTGCATTACATCATCACAAAAGACACCTAATTAGAAACAGCCGCTCTAGAACTCATTGTGTGTGTGTGTGTGTGTGTGACGGTGTGTGTACGTGTGTGTGTCTAGAGACAATCCATAGAGGGTTGGTCAGAGGAAACAGATTTGTGACCCACTCCCTCTGAGCAGGAAACCACTCTCACACACATTCTGTACCCCGTTTTAGCCACACACAGAGAAGACAGGAATGGGAGCACACAAGGTCATTGGTGGTGTTCTAACAAACACTACTTTATCAGAGGCTGGTGCTTCAGTCAGTGTGTGAAGGGTTATCAAATGGCTATTTTAGCTTTGGTCAAGTCAGCTAGAGGGGAGATAACAGGGAGGCTATGTAGTATGCATCGAAGCAGGCTTTATCTCCTAGCTTGTGTTAACAGTCTGTGACAGCCGAGTGTGTTTCTATCTGGTACTAAACAGAGACACAAAGGTGTGTGTGTGTGCGTGTGCGTGTGTGTGTACGTGTGCGTGTGTGTGTGTGTACCTTTAGGTGTTGAAGCTGTCTTCTGTCATCTTCCAGCTGTCTCCTCTTATTCTCGATCTCTGTCTGCCTCTTCCTCTTCTCCTGTAAAGATACACACATACACACACACAGAGTAAGTGGCCATGTTAAGCATTTTAACCAATGTGATGTGTGCTGTGTCTGCATGTTCATGCCGGATATGAGTCCATTACTGCTTCTAGCATTAGCCTAATGCTTCTGGATTTTCAGCTACAGACATTCATCTACAGGCTCTATGTGGTTAGGAGGTCTGGAGGGATAGCGTGTATGGAGAGATAGAGGGATAGGAGGTCTGGAGGGATAGGAGGTCTGGAGGGACAGGAGGTCTGGAGGGATAGGAGGTCTGGAGGGATAGGGGGTCTGAAGGGATAGGAGGTCTAGAGGGATAGGAGGTCTGGAGGGATAGGAGGTCTGGAGGGATAGGGGGTCTGGAGGGATAGGAGGTCTGGAATGATAGGGGGTCTGGAGGGATAGGGGGTCTGGAGGGATAGGGGGTCTCGAGGGATAGGAGAGATAGGAGGTCTGGAGGGATAGGGGTCTGGAGGGATAGGAGGTCTGGAGGGATAGGGGGTCTGGAGGGATAAGAGGTCTGGAGGGATAGGAGGTCTGGAGGGATAGGGGGTCTGGAGGGATAGGAGGTCTGGAGGGATAGGGGGTCTGGATGGATAGGGGGTCTGGGGGATAGGAAGTCTGGAGGGATAGGGGGTCTGGAGGGATAGGAGGTCTGGAGGGATAGGGGGTCTGGAGGTCTGGAGGGAAAGGAGGTCTGGAAGGATAGGAGGTTTGGAGGGATAGGAGGTCTGGAGGGATAGGGGGTCTGGAGGTCTGGAGGGAAAGGAGGTCTGGAGGGATAGGGGGTCTGGAGGGAAAGGAGGTCTGGAGGGATAGGGGGTCTGGAGGTCTGGAGGGAAAGGAGGTCTGGAGGGATAGGGGGTCTGGAGGGATAGGGGGTCTGGAGGTCTGGAGGGAAAGGAGGTCTGGAGGGATAGGGGGTCTTGAGGGATATGAGGTCTGGAGGGATAGGGGGTCTGGAGGGATAGGGGGTCTGGAGGGATAGGGGGTCTTGAGGGATAGGAGGTCTGGAGGGATAGGGGGTCTGGAGGGATAGGGGGTCTGGAGGGATAGGGGGTCTGGAGGGATAGGGGGTCTTGAGGGATAGGGGGTCTTGAGGGATAGGGGGTCTGGAGGGATAGGGGGTCTTGAGGGATAGGAGGTCTGGAGGGATAGGAGGTCTGGAGGGATAGGGGGTCTGGAGGGATAGGGGGTCTGGAGGGATAGACGGGATAGGAGGTCTGGAGGGATAGGAGGGATAGGAGGTCTGGAGGGATAGGGGGTCTTGAGGGATAGGAGGTCTGGAGGATAGGAGGTCTGGAGGGATAGGAGGTCTGGAGGGATAGGGGGTCTGGAGGGATAGGGGGTCTGGAGGGATAGGGGGTCTGGAGGGATAGGGGGTCTTGAGGGATAGGAGGTCTGGAGGGATAGGAGGTCTGGAGGGATAGGGGGTCTGGAGGGATAGGGGGTCTGGAGGGATAGACGGGATAGGAGGTCTGGAGGGATAGGAGGGATAGGAGGTCTGGAGGGATAGGGGGTCTTGAGGGATAGGAGGTCTGGAGGATAGAAGGTCTGGAGGGATAGGGGGTCTGGAGGGAAAGGGGGTCTGGAGGGATAGGAGGGATAGGAGGTCTGGAGGGATAGGAGGTCTGGAGGGCTAGGAGGTCTGGAGGGATAGGGGGTCTGGAGGGATAGGAGGTCTGGATGGATAGGAGGTCTGGAGGGATAGGGGGTCTTGGGGGATAGGAGGTCTGGAGGGATAGGGGGTCTGGAGAGATAGTGGGTCTTGAGGGATAGGGGGTCTGGAGGGATAGGGGGTCTGGGGGGATAGTGGGTCTTGAGGGATAGTGGGTCTGGAGGGATAGGTGGTCTGGAGGGATAGTGGGTCTTGATGGATAGTGAGTCTTGAGGGATAGGGGTTCTGGAGGGATGGTGGGTCTGTAGGAATAGTGGGTCTTGAGGGATAGGAGGTCTGGAGGGATAGAGGGTTTTGAGGGATAGGGGGTCTGGAGGGATAGGAGATCTGGAGGGATAGGGGGTCTGGAGAGATAGTGGGTCTGGAGGGATAGGGAGTCTGGAGGGATAGGGGGTCTTGAGGGATAGGGGGCCTGGAGGGATAGTGGGTCTTTAGGGATAGGGGGTCTGGAGGGATAGTGGGTCTTGAGGGATAGTGGGTCTTGAGGGATAGGGGGTCAGGAGGGATAGTGGGTCTGGAGGGATAGTGGGTCTTGAGGGATAGGGGGTCTTGAGGGATAGGGTTCTGGGGGGAGAGTGGGTCTTGAGGGATAGGGGGTCTTGAGGGATAGTTGGTCTTGAGGGATAGTGGGTCTTGAGAGATAGGGGGTCTGGAGGGATAGGGGGTCTTGAGGGATAGTGGGTCTGGAGGGGTAGTGGGTCTTGAGGGATATGGGGTCTGGAGGGATAGGGGGTCTTGAGGGATAGGGGGTCTGGAGGGATAGTGGGTCTGGAGGAATAGTGGGTCTTGAGGGATAGGAGGTCTGGAGGGATAGAGGGTTTTGAGGGATAGGAGGTCTGGGGGGATAGGAGGTCTGGAGGGATAGGGGGTCTTGAGGGATAGGAAGTCTGGAGGATAGGAGGTCTGGGGGGATAGGAGGTCTGGAGGGATAGGGGGTCTTGAGGGATAGGGGGTCTTGAGGGATAGGGGGCCTGGAGGGATAGGAGATCTGGAGGGATAGGGGGTCTGGAGAGATAGTGGGTCTGGAGGGATAGGGAGTCTGGCGGGATAGGGGGTCTTGAGGGATAGGGGTCCTGGAGGGATAGTGGGTCTTGAGGGATAGGGGGTCTGGAGGGATAGTGGGTCTTGAGGGATAGTGGGTCTTGAGGGATAGGGGGTCAGGAGGGATAGTGGGTCTGGAGGGATAGTGGGTCTTGAGGGATAGGGGGTCTGGGGGGAGAGTGGGTCTTGAGGGATGGGGGTCTTGAGGGATAGTTGGTCTTGAGGGATAGTGGGTCTTGAGAGATAGGGGGTCTGGAGGGATAGGGGGTCTTGAGGGATAGTGGGTCTGGAGGGGTAGTGGGTCTTGAGGGATATGGGGTCTGGAGGGATAGGGGGTCTTGAGGGATAGGGGGTCTGGAGGGATAGTGGGTCTGGAGGAATAGTGGGTCTTGAGGGATAGGAGGTCTGGAGGGATAGAGGGTTTTGAGGGATAGGAGGTCTGGGGGGATAGGAGGTCTGGAGGGATAGGGGGTCTTGAGGGATAGGAAGTCTGGAGGATAGGAGGTCTGGGGGGATAGGGGGTCTTGAGGGATAGGAAGTCTGGAGGATAGGAGGTCTGGATGGATAGGAGGTCTGGAGGGATAGGAGGGACCCAGTTTGGGAAACCCTGATCTAACACAAGATCTCATATTTTCCGTTCGAACATCGACGTACAGTATTATGGATCAACTTCTATTTTTGATGCATTAATTCGGCACGGTAGCAGGGTTATAATTCGGCATGGTTACAGGGTTAATTCGGCATGGTTACAGGGTTATAATTCGGCACGGTTACAGGGTTAATTCGGCATGGTTGCAGGGTTAATTCGGCATGGTAGTAGGGTTAATTCGGCATGGTTACAGGGTTATAATTCGGCATGGTTACAGGGTTAATTCGGCATGGTTACAGGGTTAATTCGGCATGGTTAATTCGGCATGGTTACAGGGTTAATTCGGCATGGTTGCAGGGTTAATTCGGCACGGTTGCGCTGTTAATTTGCATGGTTAATTCGGCATGGTTGCATGGTTAATTCGGCATGGTTACAGGGTTAATTCGGGATGGTTGAAGGGTTAATTCGGCACGGTTGCGGTGTTAATTTGCATGGTTAATTCGGCATGGTTGCAGGGTTAATTCGGCATGGTTCATTTGGCATGGATACAGGATTAATTCAGCATGGTTGCAGGGTTAATTCGGCACGGTTGCGGTGTTAATTTGCATGGTTAATTCGGCATGGTTGCAGGGTTAATTCGGCATGGTTCATTTGGCATGGATACAGGGTTAATTCAGCATGGTTGCAGGGTTAATTTGGCATGGTTACAGGGTTAATTCGGCATGGTTACAGGGTTAATTCGGCATGGGTGCAGGGTTAATTCGGCATGGTTACAGGGTTAATTCGGCACGGTTGCAGGGTTAATTCAGCACAGTTACAGGGTTAATTTGGCATGGTTACAGGGTTAATCCGGCACGGTTACAGGGTTAATTCGGCATGGTTACAGGGATAATTCGGCATGGTTACAGGGTTAATTCGGCATGGTTACAGGGTTAATTCGGCATGGTTACAGGGTTAATTCGGCATGGTTACAGGGTTAATTCGGGCATTGTTGCAGGGTTAATTCGGCATGGTAGCAGGGTTAATTCGGCATGGTTACAGGGATATTTCGGCATGGTTACAGGGTTAATTCGGCACGGTTGCGGTGTTAATTTGCATGGTTAATTCGGCATGGTTGCAGGGTTAATTCGGCATGGTTCATTTGGCATGGATACAGGGTTAATTCATCATGGTTGCAGGGTTAATTCGGCACGGTTGCGGTGTTAATTTGCATGGTTAATTCGGCATGGTTGCAGGGTTAATTCGGCATGGTTCATTTGGCATGGATACAGGGTTAATTCAGCATGGTTGCAGGGTTAATTTGGCATGGTTACAGGGTTAATTCAGCATGGTTGCAGGGTTAATTCGGCACGGTTGCGGTGTTAATTTGCATGGTTAATTCGGCATGGTTGCAGGGTTAATTCGGCATGGTTCATTTGGCATGGATACAGGGTTAATTCAGCATGGTTGCAGGGTTAATTTGGCATGGTTACAGGGTTAATTCGGCATGGTAGCAGGGTTAATTTGGCATGGTTACAGGGTTCATTTGGCATGGTTACAGGGTTAATTCAGCATGGTTACAGGGTTAATTTGGCACGGTTGCAGGGTTAATTTGGCATGGTTACAGGGTTAATTCAGCAACTCAGAAATTTGCACCCAGTGCTGGGCAATTGCTTTTCTTTGGTGAGTGCAACGTTCTCAGGAACTTTTCAAACGTCTGAAATCGAAGTCTATTTCTGTTGATCAGGCTGGTCTAACAGGAGTCTATCATTATTAATGGTTGTATGAAAACATGTGTGTGTGTGTGTGTGTGTGTGTGTGTGTGTGTGTGTGTGTGTGTGTGTGTGTGTGTGTGTGTGTGTGTGTGTGTGTGTGTGTGTGTGTGTGTGTGTGTGTGTGTGTGTGTGCGTGCATTCGTGCGTGTGTGTGTCACTTACAGCGATGGCCTGAATTCTCTCCTGCTGCGAAACCTCAGCCATCCTGAGAGAGAGAAATAAAGTTAGTGAGATAGAAGAATAACAGAGTGATGTCAACATTCCTGCTTTAATAGATTCCAGAGCTCTGGCAGGGAATAGCGCTCTGTCTCATTGGGAAGACTTGGGAAGATAGTGTAGAGCTGTTCTGGTCCTGGATGTGGTTGATGTGGATGGTCTGATCTGTGTGTGTGTGTGTGTGTGTGTGTGTGTGTGTGTGTGTGTTTGTGCGTAATTGTAGCCTGAGGGAGAACAGGTAGTAAAATATACTGGACCCCTCTGTTCATTTGATTTTATATATCTGCTGCAGGACTGCTGATGATCATGAGTGAGCATGTGAAAGAGAGAGAGAGAGAGAGAATGAACAGCACGTCAGAAAGCAGCTCACTGTAATTGAAGAATCCATAGACTCTGACCACTTCTGGGAAAATTGGAAACCACTAAACAAACAACAACATGAAGAGTTATTTATCCACAATGGAGATGTATGGATAAACCACTTCTCCAATATTTTAGGCCCTGTAACAAAAAACTAACAGCGAAAACATATACATGATCAAATACAAATCTTAGAATCAACTATTAAAGACTACCAGAACCCACTGGATTCTCTAATTACATTGAATGAATTATAGGACAAAATACAAACCCTCCAACCCAAAAATGCCTGTGGTGTTGATGGTATCCTCAGTGAAATTAGAAGATTTACAGACAACAAATTCCAATTGGCTATACATAAACTCTCCTAAACTCTTTACTCTTCCCCAATATTTGGAACCAAGGACTGATCACCCCAATCCACAAAAGTGGAAACAAATTTGACCCCAATAACTACCGTGGGATAGCAACCTTGGGAAAATCCTCTGCATAATCATTAACAGCAGACTCGTACATTTGCTCAGTGAAAACAATGTACTGAGCAAATGTCAAATTGGCTTTTTACAAAATTACCGTACGACAGACCACATATTCACCCTGCACACCCTAATTGACATACGAATAAACCAAACAAAGACAAAGTCTTCTCATGCTTTGTTGATTTAAAAAAAAACTGACTCAATTTGGTATGAGGGTCTGCTACACAAATTGATGGAAAGTGGTGTTGGGGGTAAAGCATACGACATAAATCCATATACACAAACAAGTGTGCAGTTAAAATTGGAACAAAACACATTTATTTCCACAGGGCCATGGGATGAGACAGGGATGGAGCTTAAGCCCCACCCTCTTCAACATATATATCAACGAATTGGCGAGGGCACTAGAACAGTCTGCAGCACCCGGCCTCACCCTACTAGAATATGAAGTCAAATGTCTACTGTTTGCTGATGATCTGGTGCTTCTGTCCCCAACTATGGAGGACAGATTCAGCCAGATATGGGCCCTGACAGCAAATCTCAGTAAGACCAAAAATAATGGTGTTCCAAAAAAGGTCCAGTCGCCATCCATCTAGACACCGTAGCCCTAGGGCAAACAAAAAACTATAAATACTTCAGCCTAAACATCAGTGCCACAGGTAACTTCCACAAAGCTGTGAACGAGCTGAGAGACAAGGCAAGAAGGGCCTTCTATGCCATCAAAAGGAACATCAAATTCGACATACCAATTAGGATCTGAATAAAAATAATTGAATCAGGTATAGAACCCATTGCCCTTTATGGTTCTGTGGTCTGCGGTCTGTGGTCTGCTCACCAGCCAAGAATTCACAAAATGGGACAAACACCAAATTGAGACTCTGCATGCAGAATTCTGCAAAAAGGCCGCCATAGGCAGACCTGGCTCTCCAGAGAAGACAGGCTATGTGCACACTGACCCACAAAATGAGGTGGAAACTGAGCTGCACTTCCTAACCTCCTACCAAGTGTATGACCATATTAGAGAAACATATTTCCCTCAGATTACACAGACCCACAAAGAATTCGAAAACAAATCCAATTTTGATAAACTCCCATATCTACTGGTTGAAATACCACAGCAGCCAGATTTGTGACCTGTTGCCACAAGAAAAGTGAAGAACAAACACCATTGTAAATACAACCATCGTAAATACAACAATCGTTACAACACTGTATATGTACATAATATGACATTTGAAATGTCTTTATTCTTTTGGAACTTCTGTGAGTGTAATGTTTACTGTTAATTTGTATTGTTTATTTCAACATACAGGGCCAAAGCATACTGTTTATTTTCACATTTTCTGCAGGAGAGGAGACTGCCTGAGTGTCCTCCCTGTACTCAGGGCCGGGTTAATGGAGGGGCTTACCTACTGCTATAACAGCCTCCACTCTTCTGGGAAGGCTTCCACTATTTGGAACATTGCTGTGTGGACTTGCTTCCATTTAGCCACAAGAGCATTAATGAGGTCTGGCTCGCAGTCGATGTTCCAATTCATCCTAAAGGTGTTTTATGTAGTTGAGGTTAGAGCTAGGTGCAGTACTAAGGGGACCTAGCCCAAACCATGAAAAACAGCCCCAGACCATTATTCCTCCTCCACCAAACTTTACAGTAGGCACTATGAATTGGGGCAGGTAGCGTTCTCCTGGCATCTGCCAAACCCAGATTCGTCCGTCAGACTTCCAGATGGTGAAGCGTGATTCATCAATCCAGAGAAGGCGTTTCCACTGCTCCAGAGTCCAATGGCAGCGAGCTTTACACCACCCCAGCCGACGCTTGGCATTGCGCATGGTGGTCTTACGCTTCGAATACACCGACAGCGTCCTTGCCCAAAATAGTATGCAGCATCATCTGGAAATGTGTGCAACAAAAGTTCAACATTCACCTTCTGCTACCATTTCAGTCAAGCCATCTACGCATACAGTTTGATGCATACGTTCAATAAATCCAAGGTATTCACCACACCGAACGCACTGCAACTGCCTCTGCAACGCAATGCTGCAAGGCAAGCGGAGCGTTTCATTGGAAATGAATGTAATTCCGGTGTACCAAAATGCAATGATGCTGTCAGTGTGATCGAAGCATTAGGCTTGTGTGTGTGTGTGTGTGTGTGTGGCTGCTCGGCCATGGAAACCCATTTTTTTGTATTTTCATTTATTTTGTATTTTACCCCCCCCCCCCCCCCCCTTTTTTCTCCACAATTTCGATCTTGTCTCATCGCTGTAACTCCCCAGCTGTCTCGGGAGAGGCGACGGTGGAATCATGTGTCCTCCGGAACATGACATGCCTAACCGCGCTCCTTAACACTCGCCAGCTTAACCCGGATCCAGCCACACCAATGTCGGAGGAAACCGTTCAACTGGTGACTGGGGTCAGCCTGCAGGCACTCGGCCAAACAAGCAGTCAATAGGGTGTGATGAGCCAAGTAAAGCCCCCCCGGCCAAACCCTCACCTAACCCGGACGACACTGGGCCAAACCCTCGCCTAACCCGGACGACGCTGGGTCAAACCCTCGCCTAACCCGGACAACGCTGGGCCAAACCCTCGCCTAACCCGGACGACACTGGGCCAAACCCTCGCCTAACCCGGATGACACTGGGCCAAACCCTCGCCTAACCCAGACGACACTGGGCCAAACCCTCGCCTAACCCGGACGACACTGGGCCAAACCCTTGCCTAACCCGGACGACGCTGGGCCAAATCCTCGCCTAATCCGGACGACACTGGGCCAAACCCTCATCTAACCCGGACGACACTTGGCCAATTGTGTGCCGTCCTATGGGACTCCTGGCCACGGCCGGTTGTGGCACAGCCCGGGAATGAACCCAGGTCTGTAGTAACGCCTCTAGCACTGTGATGCAGTGCCTTAGACCGCTGCGGCCCTCGGGAGACCCATGGAAACCCATTTCATGAAGCTCCCGACCAACAGTTATTTTGCTGACGTTGCTTCCAGAGGCAGTTTGGAACTCGGTAGTGAGTGTTGCAACCGAGGACAGACGATTTGTACATGCTAAGCGTTTCAGCACTCGGCAGTCCCGTTCTGTGAGTTTGTTTGGCCTACCGCTTCGCGACTGAGCCGTTGTTGCTCCTAGACGTTTCCACTTCATAATAACAGCACGTACAGTTGACCGGAGCAGCTCTAGCAGGGCAGAAATTTGACGAACTGACTTGTTGGAAAGGTGGCCTATGACGGTGGCATGTTGAAAGTCACTGAGCTCTTCAGTAAGGCCATTCTACTGCCAATGTTTGTCTATGGAGATTTTATACACCTATCAGCAACGGGTGTGGCTGGAATAGCTGAATCCACTCATTTGAAGGGGTGTCAACATACTTTTGTATATATAGTCTATATTGCCTCCCAATATTGTACAATGTGTATCGCTTCATTGGCCTGGGCTATTATTTGTTTAAATTCCAGACCAGATTGATCTCAGTTTGTTAGTGTCAGAGTAGCCACTGATTTTGGTTATTTGTGTGGTATTAGAAACGATTCCGCTAATGTCTTCTGTCTTGTAAAGTATGTAGCATTGTATGAAATGCGTTTTTAAAAGGCAAAACAAATATTGGACGCTGCAAACAAGTGTTCCCCATGTGTGGAAATCCTAAAAACGCCCCTGCTCAACTGTAGCCTACATTACAAATGTTATTATGGCTTTATTATAATGGGGCTTTTTCTTCAACAGGAAACCACGCATTGAATTGCAACTTGGATTTGGATTTGTTTACAGAAAATAATGGTGTTCCAGGAAGTGTGTTGGGGCTAAAAAAAACTGTGCCCCGGGGTCTATGATTTCTTAATCCGGCTATGGCTGTAATGTATATTGTTTATTTATTTACGTAAGACTAGTATTTATTATCATATTGCTTTGTTCACATTATTGTCATGCATTTCCATGTATGCATTAACGGGATTTGTATAATTTATAATTATATTATGCCTACATTAGAAAACACACACTGTCTCTTCATCTCGTCTTCCTTCTATTCTGCATCTGTCTCTCTGCTCCATCCCCTTCTCTCCTCACCTCCATCCTTCATCGCTGTTCCGTGATGCTGAGGCAGTGGAGCGCTACGGCTAGTCAACCAATTCGCGGAAATCAGGCTAAGTATAGTCGTGAGTAGACACTGCGTGTAACGAGCAGACAGACAGCCGGGCTACTTACCCAATAGCGGAGTCCTTTAACTTGTCACCGATGGCGTCTCTCTCCTTTGGCGTCTCTCTCATCCTAGTTTCATCCACACTGAAATAAAATAGCACTGCGACGGTTTCCTCTTCGTTCACTGTGTATGCTTATAGTCTATGTTTACTGGCGTATAGCTTCAAAACAGTCGGGTTTCCTCCCCTCCTCTCTCCCCTTCGCCTCCTCCGTTCTCCCTCTCCTCTCTCCTGACACCCTTCCGTTGGCCGCAGAGGAGTCGCGGGAACGCCCGAGCTGTGTGTGTATGCGTGTGTCGGGGTAGCTCGTGTCGCTCAACACTACAACAGAGAGAGAACAAGCTGTCGGTTATTTATCTTCGATCCACGACATTACAGGAGTTCGTGGGTGAATTGGCGGGTTTGGGAGAGAAGAAAGCTCTCCGGGTTCCCTCAAAATTATGATATGCTTGTCTCCTGTAGGCGACCTGTTTTGCAGAAAGGTTTGTGCTCTCACCAGCTCGCCAAACACAGGGAGGGAGAGAGGATGAGGGAGAGAGGACGAGTGAGAGAGGACGAAAGAGAGAGAGAGAGGTGGGATACGCCTTCCTCCCGAGATAAAGAGTCCCAGGGTGTGTTGTTTACTGATATGATATTGAGGCCTCTGTTTCTAAATGCGCTCTGGGTCTAGCCGACAGTCTGATGCAGACATACAGTATGATAACAATAGCTGCCAATGAGGCTCTACCACAAACACAATTCATTACATTTGAATGCTGATTCAGTCAGGAAACAGAGTTCAAAAGACATTAAAGGTCCCGAACAGTCATTCTGAAATGTACCTTTTCTCTCATGGCTAACTACCAGGAAGTTTGAAAAGATAGGCTGAGTGGGCAGGGAGCTTATATTCAGGAGCTCACCTTGACTGACAGCTCTTTGAAACACCTATGTCAAGCAAATTGGATGCAGTGAGCACTGTTGCAGTAAAATCATCTCAAGCAAATTTGCTGATGCACAAAGCAACTGAAACAACAGTGAAATTGGATCAATTTCACAATGAGGCCAATGATGACTTTAAAACAGTTACAGAGTTTAATGTCTGTGATAGGAGAAAACTGAGGATGGATCAACAACATTGTAGTTACTCCACAATGCTAACCTAAATGACAGAGGGAAAAGAAGGAAGCCTGTACAGAATCAAAATATTCCAAAACATGCATCCTGTTTGCAACAAGGAGCTAAAGTAATATTTAAGCAGCAAAGCAATTCACTTTTTGTCCTGAATACAAAGTGTTATGTTTGGGGCAAATCCAATACAACACATTACTGAGTACCATATTTTCCATATTTTCAAGCATAGTGGTGGCTGCATCATGCTATGGGTATGCTTGTAATTGTTAAGGTCTGGGGAGTTTTTCAGGACAACAAAAAATATGGAATGGAGCTTAGCACAGGCAAAATCCTAGAGGAAACCTGGTTCAGTTTGCTTTCCATCAGACACTGGGAGATTAATTCACCTTTCAGCAGGACAATAACCTAAAACACGAGGCCAAATCTACGCTTGAGTTGCTTACTAAGAAGACAGTGAATGTTCCTGAGTGGCCGAGTTAATGTTTTGACTTAAATCTATTGGAAAAATCTATGGCCAGACCTGAAAATGGATGTCAGTAATGATCAACAACCAATTTGACAGAGCTGAAATAATTTTGAAAAGATTAACTGGCAAATGTTGCACAATCCAGGTGTGGAAAACTCTTAAGAGACTTACCAAGAAAGACTCACGGCTGTAATCACTGTCAAATGTGCTTCTACAAAGTATTGATTCAGGGGTGTGAATACTTATGTAAATGAGATATTTCAGTATTTAATTTGAAATAAATGTACAACAATTTCAAAAAACATGTTGTCACTTTGTCATTATGGGGTATTGTGTGTAGATGGGTGAGAAAAATATATATTTAATCCAATTTGAGTTCAGTCTGTAAGTGTAACACAACGACATGTGGAAAAAGTCCAGGGGTATGAATACTTTCTGAAGGCACCGTTCATGTATATTGGTTCAGTTGGTGAAGTGCGCCATCTACTGGCCATAACATATTTATTGTGGCATGTGGTATCCTGTGGTCAGAAGGGGGCATTTGTGTTCTGCATATGGTTCATAGACGGAGAAGAGGAGAGGAGGGGACAGGGAAGAGATGAAGAGGATGCCTCTAGCCATTAGCAGCTGTAAATTGGGACACACATTTATAAAGACACACTCAGACCCATGCACTCTAAACATATTTCATTCATTTACTTCTGTATTTATTTATGTAAACAGAAACAAATGAAAAGTAGCCCTACCAGATGCACAGGCAGAAGATATCAATAGAGCTACTGATTGCTGTGGTATTTCTGGTGACCAGGCTGGATTTACAGAGAATACAGGTAGAGGTAGAATCATGTATTTAGTGCTGGTAGGTTGGAGTTTTCTCTGTTGTCTGCAGGCTAGTGCTGGTAGGTTGGAGTCTTCTCTATTGTCTGTAGAGTAGTGCTGGTAGGTTGGAGTTTTCTCTGTTGTCTGTAGGCTAGTGCTGGTAGGTTGGAGTCTTCTCTATTGTCTGTAGGCTAGTGCTGATAGGTTGGAGTCTTCTCTGTTGTCTGTAGGCTAGTGCTGATAGGTTGGAGTCTTCTCTGTTGTCTGTAGGCTAGTGCTGATAGGTTGGAGTCTTCTCTGTTGTCTGTAGGCTAGTGCTGATAGGTTGGAGTCTTCTCTATTGTCTCTAGAGTAGTGCTGGTAGGTTGGAGTCTTCTCTATTGTCTGTAGAGTAGTGCTGATAGGTTGGAGTCTTTATATGTATTTGTGTGTGAGTGAGTGATGAGTTTATTAGCCACTCAGCTGTGACCAGTCCAGGCGAAAAGGGTGGGTGTGTGTGTCATGGTGTGTGTGTGTGTGTATTTATAACCGTGGGAGAAAGGTTTGAATGTGTACATGTCATGGTAAATCAGACAGGTCAGAAGCAGAACATGTGTGAGCGCGCGCGCGCACGTTTGTTGAATGAAGAGACGCAAATACACACCGCAGCAGTCACAGGCACGTGGTCAGAACCCAACCCAACCCCACCCTACTGGACTAGGTCTACCCACAATAAAAAAGAGGAAAGAGGAGACGAAAAGAGGAAGAGAGATGGGAGGATCAGAATATTTTTGCCTAAAATAAATAGCCTTTACATTTAAAATAGAATGTTCTAAAAGGGGAATATATTCGAAGAAACACTCAGAATCAAACAGACACACATGCTTTCACTCATGCACGCGCATACCCAAACACACACCAAAATCCATCGCTTTGTTTTGCCCAGCTTTATGGTGGTGGTAGCCTACCATTAGGAATTTGGAGCGGTGAGAGGAGGGGCGTTTGTGTATGTGTGAAGGAACAGTCGGTCTCCTCCCCTCGTCTCCCCCCGCCCTCTCGCGCCCCCCATGCCTTTGTGTGCGCGAGGCTCTCTGTGAGCGGCGGTTCTTCAAGTGAGATATCGGTTCGTTTCTGAGCGCTGTTTGAGTTTGTGGGCTGTTCAAACATAGCCTGGCTGACTGGGACTGGGGTGAACCGGTAGAAGGCACGTGAAACCTCGGAGTTTATTCACACACGCGCGATCAGAAGGAAAATAACGGAGAAATATCGAATATCGGACTTTTCCCTTTCGTCTTACCCATCTATCATTCTCCCTTTATCATTCTCTCGTCTTCTCTATCCGTGGAGAATCTGACCAACCTAAACAACCTGATGTGTGTGTATGTGTGTTTTGGGGGCGTAAAACAACTGGCAGCGCGTGAAGATGGATTAACGTTTGAACGGAAAACTGGAGCAGCACGCAAGACCTCGGCGAGGGGGGAGGGCAAGACGGGCCTCTGCTAACACACACAACCCGCGGGACAGAGGTAATTCAGCACTCTCTCTCTGTGTGTGTGTGTGTGTGTGTGTGTGTGTGTGGAGGAGAGGCAAGGCGGGGAGTCTGACTCTAGTGTCTGAGAGAATCAATGGTTATAAATCAGGAGAGGTTTTCTCTCTCTCTGAGTTCAGGACCATGCAGTGGACAGCGCCATAGTTACAGTAGAATAACTCTGGGCAAAAGGAGGGAGCTGTGTGTCTCAACTCCCTGCTTATTTCTGAGTTACTGTAACTATGGCGCTGTCCTGTGTCCACTCCATTGTCCTGAATTTAGACAGCGAGTTAGAGAGAACAAAGAGAGATGTGGGAAACAGAGATAGCACACCATTGAGGCTCGCATGTGTGTGTGTTCTGATGTTCTGTTCATTTGGAGTTGAGGGACCTACACAACAGATGTGCATTCATCTATTTACTCTTAGCTTAGGTTTGCTGCAAAGGACCAGTCCGAGACCAAGCAGATGTTTGCCCATGTGGAAGTAGTAGCAGAATATGACTTAACAAGCTGATACTGTGCAACAACGCCTCGGTAATGTATGTCACCTGGAACGCCACCAGTGTGATGACTAACCCCTCCCCTTCTGTCTGTTCCTAGACTCTGATTGGACCAACACCAGGATGATGTCGTCACCAAAAGCCAAGACCAAGAAGAAACCTCCCAAAGACAGCATGACACTTCTACCATGCTTCTACTTCATAGAGGTGTGTGGATGTGCATACATGTGTGTCCAATATAACTGCATTTAATGTATACCACTCACTATGGCTGTTAGTAAGACAATATCTCCCTCTTACCTCTCTCCCTTTCTCTCTCCCTTTCTTTCTCTCTCTCCCCTGCTCGCTCTCTCCCTCTCTCTCTCGCTCTCTGTGTCTGTCTCTCTCTCTTTCTGTCTAGCTCCCCATCGTCCTCTCCTCCCTTGTCTCTCTCTACTTCATGGAGTTGACAGACCTGTTGTCCCCGGCGACCCCTGGGTTCCATTGCTATGACCGGGACCTGTCGTTGCCCTACCTGGAGACAGGAGATGAACTGATCCCTCTGCTGATGTTACTGAGCCTGGCCTTCGCAGGACCGGCTGCCTCGGTTAGTACACACACCGTCGGAACCTAGAATCAATAGATTCTGATCAATAAACAGCCTATCAGCATCAGGGTGCATGACTAATTGTGTGTGTGTGTGAGTAGATCATGCTGGGTGAAGGGCTGGTGTATTGTTACCAGTCCAGAGTCAAACAGAGTAAAGCTGATGGGTGTAACTTCAACTCCTTCCTACGGAGGACTGTTCGCTTTGTTGGTACGTACCTGTTATTTACGCATGAATCCTCGAGGGGGAGTGGACAGGTGTACACCTCACAGAGTAATGATAGCCTAGGGAGAGAATCTACCTCACAGAGTAATGATAGCCTAGGGAGAGAATCTACCTCACAGAGTAATGATAGCCTAGGGAGAGAATCTACCTCACAGAGTAATGATAGCCTAGGGAGAGAATCTACCTCACAGAGTAATGATAGCCTAGGGAGAGAATCTACCTCACAGAGTAATGATAGCCTAGGGAGAGAATCTACCTCACAGAGTAATGATAGCCTAGGGAGAGAATCTACCTCACAGAGTAATGATAGTCTAGGGAGAGAATCTACCTCACAGAGTAATGATAGCCTAGGGAGAGAATCTACTTCAGAGAGTAATGATAGCCTAGGGAGAGAATCTACTTCAGAGAGTAATGATAGCCTAGGGAGAGAATCTACTTCAGAGAGTAATGATAGCCTAGGGAGAGAATCTACTTCAGAGAGTAATGATAGCCTAGGGAGAGAATCTACTTCAGAGAGTAATGATAGCCTAGGGAGAGAATCTACTTCAGAGAGTAATGATAGCCTAGGGAGAGAATCTACTTCAGAGAGTAATGATAGCCTAGGGAGAGAATCTACTTCAGGGAGTAATGATAGCCTAGGGAGAGAATCTACTTCAGAGAGTAATGATAGCCTAGGGAGAGAATCTACTTGAGAGAGTAATGATAGCCTAGGGAGAGAATCTACTTCAGAGAGTAATGATAGCCTAGGGAGAGAATCTACTTCAGAGAGTAATGATAGCATAGGGAGAGAATCTACTTCAGAGAGTAATGATAGCCTAGGGAGAGAATCTACTTCAGGGAGTAATGATAGCCTAGGGAGAGAATCTACCTCACAGAGTAATGATAGCCTAGGGAGAGAATCTACATCAGAGAGTAATGATAGCCTAGGGAGAGAATCTACTTGAGAGAGTAATGATAGCCTAGGGAGAGAATCTACTTCAGAGAGTAATGATAGCCTAGGGAGAGAATCTACTTCAGAGAGTAATGATAGCCTAGGGAGAGAATCTACTTAAGGGAGGAATGATAGCCTAGGGAGATAATCTACTTCAGAGAGTAATGATAGCCTAGGGAGAGAATCTACTTCAGAGAGTAATGATAGCCTAGGGAGATAATCTACCTCACAGAGTAATGATAGCCTAGGGAGAGAATCTACCTCACAGAGTAATGATAGCCTAGGGAGAGAATCTACCTCACAGAGTAATGATAGCCTAGGGAGAGAATCTACCTCACAGAGTAATGATAGTCTAGGGAGAGAATCTACCTCACAGAGTAATGATAGCCTAGGGAGAGAATCTACTTCAGAGAGTAATGATAGCCTAGGGAGAGAATCTACTTCAGGGAGTAATGATAGTCTATGAAGAGAATCTACTTCAGGGAGTAATGATAGCCTAGGGAGAGAATCTACTTCAGAGAGTAATGATAGCCTAGGGAGAGAATCTACTTCAGAGAGTAATGATAGCCTAGGGAGATAATCTACTTCAGGGAGTAATGATAGTCTAGGGAGAGAATCTACTTCAGAGAGTAATGATAGCCTAGGGAGAGAATCTACTTCAGAGAGTAATGATAGCCTAGGAAGAGAATCTACTTCAGAGAGTAATGATAGCCTAGGGAGAGAATCTACTTCAGAGAGTAATGATAGCCTAGGGAGAGAATCTACTTCAGAGAGTAATGATAGCCTAGGGAGAGAATCTACTTCAGAGAGTAATGATAGCCTAGGGAGAGAATCTACTTCAGAGAGTAATGATAGCCTAGGGAGAGAATCTACTTCAGAGAGTAATGAAAGCCTAGGGAGAGAATCTACTTGAGAGAGTAATGATAGCCTAGGGAGAGAATCTACTTCAGGGAGTAATGATATCCTAGGGAGAGAATCTACCTCACAGAGTAATGATAGCCTAGGGAGAGAATCTACATCAGAGAGTAATGATAGCCTAGGGAGAGAATCTACTTGAGAGAGTAATGATAGCCTAGGGAGAGAATCTACTTCAGAGAGTAATGATAGCCTAGGGAGAGAATCTACTTCAGAGAGTAATGATAGCCTAGGGAGAGAATCTACTTCAGAGAGTAATGATAGCCTAGGGAGAGAATCTACTTGAGAGAGTAATGATAGCCTAGGGAGAGAATCTACTTCAGAGAGTAATGATAGCATAGGGAGAGAATCTACTTCAGAGAGTAATGATAGCCTAGGGAGAGAATCTACTTCAGAGAGTAATGATAGCCTAGGGAGAGAATCTACTTGAGAGAGTAATGATAGCCTAGGGAGAGAATCTACTTTAGGGAGTAATGATAGTCTAGGGAGAGAATCTACTTCAGGGAGTAATGATAGCCTAGGGAGAGAATCTACCTCACAGAGTAATGATAGCCTAGGGAGAGAATCTACATCAGAGAGTAATGATAGCCTAGGGAGAGAATCTACTTGAGAGAGTAATGATAGCCTAGGGAGAGAATCTACTTCAGAGAGTAATGATAGCCTAGGGAGAGAATCTACTTCAGAGAGTAATGATAGCCTAGGGAGAGAATCTACCTCACAGAGTAATGATAGCCTAGGGAGAGAATCTACCTCACAGAGTAATGATAGCCTAGGGAGAGAATCTACCTCACAGAGTAATGATAGCCTAGGGAGAGAATCTACCTCACAGAGTAATGATAGCCTAGGGAGAGAATCTACCTCACAGAGTAATGATAGCCTAGGGAGAGAATCTACCTCACAGAGTAATGATAGCCTAGGGAGAGAATCTACCTCACAGAGTAATGATAGTCTAGGGAGAGAATCTACCTCACAGAGTAATGATAGCCTAGGGAGAGAATCTACTTCAGAGAGTAATGATAGCCTAGGGAGAGAATCTACTTCAGAGAGTAATGATAGCCTAGGGAGAGAATCTACTTCAGAGAGTAATGATAGCCTAGGGAGAGAATCTACTTCAGAGAGTAATGATAGCCTAGGGAGAGAATCTACTTCAGAGAGTAATGATAGCCTAGGGAGAGAATCTACTTCAGAGAGTAATGATAGCCTAGGGAGAGAATCTACTTCAGAGAGTAATGATAGCCTAGGGAGAGAATCTACTTCAGGGAGTAATGATAGCCTAGGGAGAGAATCTACTTCAGAGAGTAATGATAGCCTAGGGAGAGAATCTACTTGAGAGAGTAATGATAGCCTAGGGAGAGAATCTACTTCAGAGAGTAATGATAGCCTAGGGAGAGAATCTACTTCAGAGAGTAATGATAGCATAGGGAGAGAATCTACTTCAGAGAGTAATGATAGCCTAGGGAGAGAATCTACTTCAGGGAGTAATGATAGCCTAGGGAGAGAATCTACCTCACAGAGTAATGATAGCCTAGGGAGAGAATCTACATCAGAGAGTAATGATAGCCTAGGGAGAGAATCTACTTGAGAGAGTAATGATAGCCTAGGGAGAGAATCTACTTCAGAGAGTAATGATAGCCTAGGGAGAGAATCTACTTCAGAGAGTAATGATAGCCTAGGGAGAGAATCTACTTAAGGGAGGAATGATAGCCTAGGGAGATAATCTACTTCAGAGAGTAATGATAGCCTAGGGAGAGAATCTACTTCAGAGAGTAATGATAGCCTAGGGAGATAATCTACCTCACAGAGTAATGATAGCCTAGGGAGAGAATCTACCTCACAGAGTAATGATAGCCTAGGGAGAGAATCTACCTCACAGAGTAATGATAGCCTAGGGAGAGAATCTACCTCACAGAGTAATGATAGTCTAGGGAGAGAATCTACCTCACAGAGTAATGATAGCCTAGGGAGAGAATCTACTTCAGAGAGTAATGATAGCCTAGGGAGAGAATCTACTTCAGGGAGTAATGATAGTCTATGAAGAGAATCTACTTCAGGGAGTAATGATAGCCTAGGGAGAGAATCTACTTCAGAGAGTAATGATAGCCTAGGGAGAGAATCTACTTCAGAGAGTAATGATAGCCTAGGGAGATAATCTACTTCAGGGAGTAATGATAGTCTAGGGAGAGAATCTACTTCAGAGAGTAATGATAGCCTAGGGAGAGAATCTACTTCAGAGAGTAATGATAGCCTAGGAAGAGAATCTACTTCAGAGAGTAATGATAGCCTAGGGAGAGAATCTACTTCAGAGAGTAATGATAGCCTAGGGAGAGAATCTACTTCAGAGAGTAATGATAGCCTAGGGAGAGAATCTACTTCAGAGAGTAATGATAGCCTAGGGAGAGAATCTACTTCAGAGAGTAATGATAGCCTAGGGAGAGAATCTACTTCAGAGAGTAATGAAAGCCTAGGGAGAGAATCTACTTGAGAGAGTAATGATAGCCTAGGGAGAGAATCTACTTCAGGGAGTAATGATATCCTAGGGAGAGAATCTACCTCACAGAGTAATGATAGCCTAGGGAGAGAATCTACATCAGAGAGTAATGATAGCCTAGGGAGAGAATCTACTTGAGAGAGTAATGATAGCCTAGGGAGAGAATCTACTTCAGAGAGTAATGATAGCCTAGGGAGAGAATCTACTTCAGAGAGTAATGATAGCCTAGGGAGAGAATCTACTTCAGAGAGTAATGATAGCCTAGGGAGAGAATCTACTTGAGAGAGTAATGATAGCCTAGGGAGAGAATCTACTTCAGAGAGTAATGATAGCATAGGGAGAGAATCTACTTCAGAGAGTAATGATAGCCTAGGGAGAGAATCTACTTCAGAGAGTAATGATAGCCTAGGGAGAGAATCTACTTGAGAGAGTAATGATAGCCTAGGGAGAGAATCTACTTTAGGGAGTAATGATAGTCTAGGGAGAGAATCTACTTCAGGGAGTAATGATAGCCTAGGGAGAGAATCTACCTCACAGAGTAATGATAGCCTAGGGAGAGAATCTACATCAGAGAGTAATGATAGCCTAGGGAGAGAATCTACTTGAGAGAGTAATGATAGCCTAGGGAGAGAATCTACTTCAGAGAGTAATGATAGCCTAGGGAGAGAATCTACTTCAGAGAGTAATGATAGCCTAGGGAGAGAATCTACTTAAGGGAGGAATGATAGCCTAGGGAGATAATCTACTTCAGAGAGTAATGATAGCCTAGGGAGAGAATCTACTTCAGAGAGTAATGATAGCCTAGGGAGAGAATCTACCTCACAGAGTAATGATAGCCTAGGGAGAGAATCTACCTCACAGAGTAATGATAGCCTAGGGAGAGAATCTACCTCACAGAGTAATGATAGCCTAGGGAGAGAATCTACCTCACAGAGTAATGATAGTCTAGGGAGAGAATCTACCTCACAGAGTAATGATAGCCTAGGGAGAGAATCTACTTCAGAGAGTAATGATAGCCTAGGGAGAGAATCTACTTCAGGGAGTAATGATAGCCTAGGGAGAGAATCTACTTCAGGGAGTAATGATAGTCTATGAAGAGAATCTACTTCAGGGAGTAATGATAGCCTAGGGAGAGAATCTACTTCAGAGAGTAATGATAGCCTAGGGAGAGAATCTACTTCAGAGAGTAATGATAGCCTAGGGAGAGAATCTACTTCAGGGAGTAATGATAGTCTAGGGAGAGAATCTACTTCAGGGAGTAATGATAGCCTAGGGAGAGAATCTACTTCAGAGAGTAATGATAGCCTAGGGAGAGAATCTACTTCAGAGAGTAATGATAGCCTAGGGAGAGAATCTACTTCAGAGAGTAATGATAGCCTAGGGAGAGAATCTACTTCAGAGAGTAATGATAGCCTAGGGAGAGAATCTACTTGAGAGAGTAATGATAGCCTAGGGAGAGAATCTACTTCAGGGAGTAATGATAGTCTAGGGAGAGAATCTACTTCAGGGAGTAATGATAGCCTAGGGAGAGAATCTACCTCACAGAGTAATGATAGCCTAGGGAGAGAATCTACATCAGAGAGTAATGATAGCCTAGGGAGAGAATCTACTTCAGAGAGTAATGATAGCCTAGGGAGAGAATCTACTTCAGAGAGTAATGATAGCCTAGGGAGAGAATCTACTTCAGAGAGTAATGATAGCCTAGGGAGAGAATCTACTTCAGAGAGTAATGATAGCCTAGGGAGAGAATCTACTTCAGAGAGTAATGATAGCCTAGGGAGAGAATCTACTTCAGAGAGTAATGATAGCCTAGGGAGATAATCTACTTCAGAGAGTAATGATAGCCTAGGGAGAGAATCTACTTCAGAGAGTAATGATAGCCTAGGGAGAGAATCTACTTCAGAGAGTAATGATAGCCTAGGGAGAGAATCTACTTCAGAGAGTAATGATAGCCTAGGGAGAGAATCTACCTCACAGAGTAATGATAGCCTAGGGAGAGAATCTACTTCAGAGTGTAATGATAGTCTAGGGAGAGAATCTACTCCAGGGAGTAATGATAGCCTAGGGAGAGAATCTACTTCAGAGAGTAATGATAGTCTAGGGAGAGAATCTACTTCAGAGAGTAATGATAGTCTAGGGAGAGAATCTACTTCAGGGAGTAATGATAGTCTATGAAGAGAATCTACTTCAGGGAGTAATGATAGCCTAGGGAGAGAATCTACTTCAGAGAGTAATGATAGCCTAGGGAGAGAATCTACTTCAGAGAGTAATGATAGCCTAGGGAGAGAATCTACTTCAGAGAGTAATGAAAGCCTAGGGAGAGAATCTACTTCAGGCCTGTTCCAGTTAAAGCAAGAAGTTGAGAACAGGGGAGAGAGAGATGTAAGAGGGAATGAGGACAGGAGAGAGAGATGTAGTGGGAATGAGGACAGGGGACAGAGAGATGTAGAGGGAATGAGGACATGGGAGAGATATGTAGAGGGAATGAGGACTGGGGAGAGAGAGATGTAGAGGGAATGAGGACAGGGGAGAGAGAGATGTAGAGGGAATGAGGACGGGGGAGAGAGAGATGTAGAGGGAATGAGGACAGGGGAGAGAGAGATGTACAGGGAATGAGGACAGGGGAGAGAGAGATGTAGAGGGAATGAGGACAGGGGACAGAGAAATGTAGAGGGAATGAGGACAGGGGAGAGAGAGATGTAGAGGGAATGAGGACAGGGGACAGAGAAATGTAGAGGGAATGAGGACAGGGGAGAGAGAGATGTAGAGGGAATGAGGACGGGGGGGAGAGAGATGTAGAGGGAATGAGGACGGGGGGGAGAGAGATGTAGAGGGAATGAGGACGGGGGAGAGAGAGATGTAGAGGGAATGAGGACGGGGGAGAGAGAGATGTAGAGGGAATGAGGACGGGGGAGAGAGAGATGTAGAGGGAATGAGGACGGGGAGAGAGAGATGTAGAGGGAATGAGGACAGGGGACAGAGAGATGTAGAGGGAATGAGGACAGGCGAGATGTCTTCAGATTTTTCAGATAACTCTTACCTGGTGCATGCTCCTCCCTCCCCCTCTCTCTCCTTTTCCATCCCTTCTCCCTGTCTCCCCCATCTCTCTCCTCCTCCTTCTCCCCCAGGTGTTCATGTGTTCGGTCTCCTGGCAACAGCCCTAATGACAGACATCATCCAGTTGGCTACTGGTTATCCCACCCCTTTCTTCCTGACTGTCTGTCAGCCCAATTACACGCTGCCTGGGATATCATGTGACCAGAACAATTACATCACACAGGACATCTGCTCTGGGAAAGATATGTATGCCATCCTGTCAGCCAGGTAACACACACACACACACACACACACACACACACACACACACACACACACACACACACACACACACACACACACACACACACACACACTCTTTGTGTTCTCCAGCTTTAATAAAACTTCCACCTCTCTTTCCCTCTCGCTCCCTGATTCTTACTCTCTCTCTCCTTCTCTTCAGGAAAACATTTCCGTCCCAGCATGCAACGCTCTCTGGCTTTGCTGCTGTCTACATCTCTGTAAGCATTGACAGCTACTAACTTGTCTGTCTGCCTGCCTGCCTGTCTGTCTGCCTGTCTGTCTGCCTGTCTGTCTGTCTGTCTGACTTTATGAAGATGCATTTGAAGTTAAAATTGGAAACAATGCCATCCGCAATAGTTCTAACTTTGCATGTATGTATGTGTGTGTGTGTGTGTGTGTGTGTGTGTGTGTGTGTGTGTGTGTGTGTGTGTGTGTGTGTGTGTGTGTGTGTGTAGATGTATTTGAACAGTGTGATCAGCAGTAGTACTAAGCTGGTGAAGCCGGTGCTGGTGTTTGGATACTGTCTGGCCGCGGGTATAGCCGGACTGACTCAGATCACACAACACCGCTGCCATCCCAGAGATGTCTATGTTGGCTACGCCATAGGAGCTGGCATAGGAGTCTACCTGGTGAGTGTGTGTGTGTGTGTGTGGGTGGGGGGTGACTTTGTGTGTGTGGGGGGTAGACTGAGAAAAAGACAGAGAGAGAGATGGGAATTTATAATCTTTTAAGAGTTCTCAGGGGGAGAATTTCACAGTTATTTTTTAGAAAACCTGTCTCAACAAATTTCACGCTTCTATCCCTCTCTCTATCGCTATCTCCACATCTCCTTCCCCTCCCTCCATACCCTCCCTCTAGTCTCTCTATGCAGTAGGTAACTTCAGGTCATCCGAGGAGGACTGCCTCCCCCAGCCTGTCCGGAGGGCTGCGTCCCCCCCCCAGCAGCAGAGGGAGGTGGTGGTGAGGGGAAGAGCCCAGAGAGGTCATGCTTCTCAGCACGGCTCTCTGTACCGCAGCAAGACACCCAGACCATCAGACAGCAGGGAGGAACTGGGCACTGGGCGCTGCAAGGTAAGAGATGAAGGGAGATAGGTTGTGTATTCGTGGTTCGTATTAGTAGTTAGCCACACTATGTTGTTCTGTAGGTTCGTAGGGAGAAGGCCAGCGTAGCATCTCTGAAGAGGGCCAGTGCTGACGTGGAGCTCCTGGCACCCCGCGGCCCCATGGGAAAGGAAACCATGGTAACATTCAGCAATACCTTACCCCGCGTCGCCAATGGCAGCAGCAGCACCTCGCCCCCCGGAGACGACCCCTCCAACCAGCGTCACATGACCTTCCACCTGTCCTTCGACCCCCGCAGGTCACAACCAAGGTACGTTTGTGGCTAGTGTGTGTTGTAGGTGTGTGTCATACAACCCTGGTATTAATCGTCAAGTCAAACATATCATGTGTGATCTGTCAGGCTGCGACCACCACTGGTGCAGGAGTGGAGACAGCAGCGCTCTACGGAGAGACGGAGCGAGGAGGAGGGAGAGACGGACACATCTGGCGGAGGAGAGGGAGGAGCAGGGGGAGGGTGCGAGGCAGGGGAGACAGGGGTGATGAATCCTCCCTCCCTTTATCCGACGGTACAGTCGGCCAATCGAGCCATTGCCACGGCTACCCCAGCGCCAGCCCCACTGGTGCATATCCCTAAGGAGGGGATTAGACACCCCCCTACTGTCTCCCCTCTACCTCCTTCTGTCTCCTCTCTACCTCCTACGGTCTCCCCTCTACCTCCTTCTGTCTCCTCTCTACCTCCCCCTGTCTCCCCTAAGAGCGCGGTGACGCGTGCCAAGTTGATGTCACTCAACCAGGGAGGGGAACGAGTCAGGGAGGGGCCTATCCCTGTGACAACTCCGCGTGTGCCCCACCAGCTGCCCAATCAGCCGCCCAATCAGCCGCGAGTGGCGCAGGTGAGATAAATATCAAATCTGAGTTAGTTAAAATGAACTGTTGATTTACATTCTAACTAGCTGAAGAAACTAGCTAAATCAACTGTTGATTTACATTCTAACTAGCTGAAGAAACTAGCTAAATCAACTGTTGATTTACATTCTAACTAGCTGAAGAAACTAGCTAAATTAACTGTTGATTTACATTCTAACTAGATGAAGTAGCTAGCTAAATTAACTGTTGATTTACATTCTAACTAGATGAAGTAGCTAGCTAAATTAACTGTTGATTTACATTCTAACTAGCTGAAGAAACTAGCTAAATTAACTGTTGATTTACATTCTAACTAGATGAAGTAGCTAGCTAAATTAACTGTTGATTTACATTCTAACTAGATGAAGTAGCTAGCTAAATTAACTGTTGATTTACATTCTAACTAGATGAAGTAGCTAGCTAAATTAACTGTTGATTTACATTCTAACTAGCTGAAGAAACTAGCTAAATTAACTGTTGATTTACATTCTAACTAGATGAAGTAGCTAGCTAAATTAACTGTTGATTTACATTCTAACTAGATGAAGTAGCTAGCTAAATTAACTGTTGATTTACATTCTAACTAGATGAAGTAGCTAGCTAACTGTCTCCTCTGTTTATCCTATAGGTCATTGCCATGTCCAAGCAGCACGGACCAATCAGCTCCTCTGCCAAGGGCTCTGACTCTGCCTCTTCTTGTGGAGGAGGGTCTTCAACAGGAAGCTCTGAGTCTCCGTACTACCGGGTCCCCTCTGACCATGACAGCCACACCGGGAGTGTTACCGGGAGCGTTACCGGGAGTATTGTCACGATAGACGCTCACGCCCCTCATCACCCTGTGGTCAGGGTGTCTAGCAGTGTCAGTACCGGGAGTAACGGGACCCTGGGGGCCAGAGTAACAGCTGCCGGTAACGGGACCCCCTGGGAGCGGAGGAACACCACCAGCGGGAGCGTCGGTGAGCAGGGCCAGAGGGGGGCGCTGCAGCGCCAGGAGAAAGTCTCCGCACCGGAATATCGGGAATACCGAACACTTCCTGTGAAATCAGACTCTATCTGCTCCTCCTCTCCCAGCCAGACCGATTCCTCCACCCTGCCTCCCCCTCCTCACCCCATCTCCTCTCCACTCCCTCCCTTCTCTTCCTCCACCCTACCTCCGCCTCCTCAGCCCACCTCCTCCCCCCTGCCTCCCCCTTCTCCCCCCTACTACTCCCCCCTCCCTCCCCCTCCTCCCCCCTTCTACTCCCCCCTCCCTCCCCCTCCTCCCCCAGATCTGCTGTTGGACAGTTACTCCCCCCCCCTCCCCCGCTCTATGACCCTCCCCCGCCGGCCCACTGTCTCAGCCCACAGCCGCGCTGATCAAGAAGTCTATTACAAGACCATGCAGACGGAGAGGAGATTATAACGCGACATAGAGGAGTTATAATAGACAGTAACACTACTAAAAACAGACTACGAGGTCAGAAGAGAACATAGGGGAATTTATAGAGCAAGAGACAGTTGTACCACTAGTTAACCATACAGTCAGGGGCCGTAATTAAATGTGACACCATTTGGGGAGCCCTAACAGTCAGGGGAAGTTATTAAATGTGACACAGTTTGGGGAGACCAAACAGTCAGGAGAACTACTACATGACTTAAATGAGTGAGAGGAGGTTATGAGACGACTTAGGAGTTCAAATGTAATATAATGGAGGTTATAACTTGGCGTAGAGGAGTCACAATGATCCAGAACACTACTTCAATACTGAGAAAGGGTCCAGATGGAAACAGACAAATAGCTGATCTTCAAGACACTGCAGAGTAGGAGAAGGACATGAGATGACTTAAAGAAGTTAAGATATGACATAACAGCAAAACCTACAAGACATTGCAGAGTAAGACTTGGGAGGACTGCTAAGTCGGGGTCTAACAGTGGAGGTGGAGCGTGTCTGACTGAAGGTCTTCAGGAGCATGGAGACTGGATCACTAAAGACAACAGAAACAATAGCAGCTCTAGTAGTTGGTTTACCACCGACTACTATCTGACTAGACTATACAACTATACTGACTATACTCACCAGCTGTACTATACTATACTATACTATACTATACTATACTATACTGTATATAGGATCTCTCTCAGGTTTCCATTCCACTGACTTACTGTAGAGACCAAGAAGAGGAGGGGAAAAGGAGGAAGGAAAGTGAACATCTTGGAGAGGATTACTACAGTAAACAAAGAGGGGGAGACAAAGACTGGAGGGGACATTTGGCTTAACAACGTGAACAGATCCACACAGACACACATAGCTGTGGGAAGTCGTTTGGTGGTGGGGGTCCGCGCTACAGACCGCTAACACAGTGCACTACTTTTAGGAAAATTGAAAATGAAGGATTTTAGATTTTAATTTTAATTCAGATTTTTAGTAGTACCCCTACTACCCGTGGCGCTACACACACACACACACACACACACACACACACACACACACACACACTAACGCACACACACTAACGCACACAGACAGACTCAACCAATCACCTCCAATTGTATACAATTACATGCAATAATATCAATTATTTTTAAGCTCATGTGTTGCTAATCAAACCCCCACTGACAATACAATAAGATAAATGGTGACTAAAGACTGTATAGACTTGTGGGTGTGGTCTGTGTGCATCGGTTGCCTAGCAGCAGAATGACTTGTTCTGCAGTGGATATCCTCTTTTGATAATAGAACTGTTGAATACTGGTGTTAGTCTGCATGTGCATGTGTGTGAGGGTGTGTCTGTCTTGCATGTGTGTTTCTGTGTGTGAATGAGTGTATTCTACTTCATTGTGTTTCTATGAACTTGCATTATGACTTCTAAGAAACAGAAATGCTGCCTTTTCCAGAGATGTCATTTATTTACCTTTTTGTCTTTATTACCAATGTAAATACTAATATTATATTACTGTCCTTTTTTCATGGGCTACTGTTTTTTTAAACTTGTGTTTCCAGGTAATGGTTATAAACTCCTTGACTAAGGAAACGTCTATTTGTAAATTCATTGAAGTTTGTGTGACTGACCGGCATTGGTGGTTTATGTGTCTCAAGACCGTGTTAGCCCACTGAGCTGAAGCACAGACATTAGGTTGGAGGAGTCTTTAGTTGTCAAGAATACAGCTGTTATCCCTGGAGTAGTGAAAAATATCCTCTATTCACACACCCACACACGGATGTGGGTTGTTATACGATATCTTTAATGAATTCTACTGTTGGTTAGTCCCATCTAACTCCTTTATAAAATCTATACTCCTGAGAGAGAGAGAGACAGGGAGACGAGAAAGAGAAGGAAGGGGTAAAGAGAGAGGAAGAGAAGGATAAAGAGAGAGGAGAGAGAGCGAGGGAAGGAGGGCTGAGGGCTGAGTCAGTCCTGGTTGACTATCCCTAGGGCCCTCACCATCTGGCCTCTACACACACACACACATACACACACTCCATCACAGACATCTCAATTCTCTGCAGCAGTGTGTGTGTGTGTGTGTGTGTGTGTGTGTGTGTGTGTGTGTGTGTGTGAAGCTATCCGGAGGTCTGAAGTGGCCTTCATTTGAGGAGTGATTCAACAGAACAACACAAAGGCCTCCGCTCTGTCTGTCTCGATCCTTTCTCTCTGTCTGTCCATATCTCTCTCTCTCTACTGTCTGTCCATATCACTTACTGTCTCTACTGTCTGTCCATATCTCTCTCTACTCTCTGTCCATATTGCTTACTGTCTCTGTCTGTCCATATCTCTCTCTACTGTCTGTCCATATCACTTACTGTCTCTACTGTCTGTCCATATCTCTCTCTACTCTCTGTCCATATTGCTTACTGTCTCTGTCTGTCCATATCTCTCTCTACTGTCTGTCCATATCACTTACTGTCTCTACTGTCTGTCCTAATTTCTTTCTCTACTGTCTGTCCATATCTCTCTACTGTCTGTCCATATGCCTTACTGTCTCTACTGTCTGTCCATATCTCTCTACTGTCTGTCCATATCTCTCTACTGTCTGTCCATATCTCTCTACTGTCTGTCCATATCTCTCTACTGTCTCTACTGTCTGTCCATATGCCTTACTGTCTCTACTGTCTGTCCATATCTCTTACTGTCTCACTTCTCACAGACATATGAAGAGACGGAGATGGAGAGAGAGATGAAGAGAGAACAACAGAGTGATGCAGAAAGATATATTTGAGGATGCATGGGTTAATATGTGTGTTCTAACATGAGTGACTAAGCCTAAAATATCCTGCAGGCTTCACCAAACAGACCAGGGTCACTAGGAATGGGGACCGTGTGTGTGTGTGTGTGTGTGTTTGTAAGTATGTGGGTGTGTAAGTGTGTGTGTATATATTCCCCTACCTCTGCTCTGTATGCCTGAGTAAATATGTCAATATGTCAGATGTATAACATCCATACATTTAGATACAACTGTTGTCTGACCTCATTTTGTTCCCTGTGACACACACACACTCTCACACACACACTCAGATAAATCTGAGCTTTGATTCATACGAGTGAGGCGCAGCAGTGTTCTAATTGCTCTTTAGGATGATGTAATCAGAGCGTGTGATTTTGGGTGGATTAACGATGAGAGGTTTCTCTTTTAATTTCACAGCGAATTACTATAACTGGGTGATTGTGTCTGTGTGTGTGCACACCTTTATGTGTGAGTGTGTGTATGTGTTGGGGGGGGGGTCTCTGTTGCTAAATATCACAGAATTGTGGGAAAGGCATGGAATGAAAATTGTTACTACAATGATCGTGAAATAATCTATTCCTCCTCATCCATCAAAGAATGTTTCAGTTGCTTAGTTGAATGGGTTGTGTGTGTGTGTGTGTGTGTGTGTGTGTGTGTGTGTGTGTGTGTGAGAGAGAGAGAGAGAGAGAGAGAGAGAGAGGGAGATCCAGGCACCACCTTGTGGTATAGACTGTCATTACAGTCTGTGGTAATTCGTTCCATTAAAACCAGTATATAAATGTTTAATTTAAGAAAATGGAAATGATATACAACAACATGATACGAGTCCCAATAATATGCTGATATAATTCTGTTGTGTGTGAGAATGAGACATATAGCTGTTATAGGCAGCATAATGGGACACCGAACACGACCCATCAACACCAGAACAACATTCTACAACACTCCTCAGTCCTCTACAGGTAACCTAGCAACCTGCATCTCTTCTAAAACACCTGCTATAGGCTGAAATACAACCGCCTTTTCTCTTTCCATGTCCACCTTTTTCATCCACTTCCAGGTTCGACTATTGTTACTGTATAGTTACATTTGACACCACCATGACATCCAACATACAAATTCCATTAAAGTAAATCCAATTCAACTGCATAGTATCAAACCAACTCAAGGTCCTTATAGAGGATCAGTCAGGACAATGACAGTGGACACGTGTAGTTTCCCTCTGGGATAGCCGATTCTTACCCGGTTGGGCGGAGATAGCATTTGATTGAACATTTAGGAGCCACATGTGTGCCACTGAGAACTGACTACAGACCTGGGGTGTGTACATTAGTCACAAACCATTGCAACGGAAACCGTTTGCTCCAAACAAAAAACTTTCTGCAACGAAAACAAGAGATTCTATTGGACAAATTCAGGTCGGTCCCTTCCCGTTTTGTTCTGTTTGCTTCTGTTTGGTTCCTAGTGAACACAACCCAGGGGTATGAGATGAAGAGAGCGAGCTATTAGTAGTTAGAAACAAAAAGGAAACACACCTAGTGGAGACAAACAGTTCAGATCAGACATTTTGTTAACAGACAGCAGCCGTTGACATCAGAGGCAAATGGACCAGTGCCACATCTCTGTCATTGTTTTTTAAAACTCTGATATTGTTTACTTCATCCGCTGCCTTGTAAATCATTTGGACCTGTTAGATTCTTTTCCAGCCCTCTGATTGGTCTTTTGTGTTCCAATAAATAACCAATCAAACGACTAACACAAACTCTTCTGGGTGTCCACAGGGGCGGGACGTTCTCTAACCAGATTCCCAGTGCAGGCACTGGATTGGATAGCTCTCAGTCTGTCCAGACTAGCCCCTGTCCGTGTTTGGACAGTTCTCCCCTTCTCCTGGTCTTTCACTGCACCTGATTGCCTGGCTCTTCCTCTCTCCAGACTGGTGGAGTTACGTGATTGGACAGTTCTTTCTCCCTGCAGTGTATTGACAGCACCTGATTGGTTGGTTGTCCCTCTGTCCAGGCTGGCAGAGGTTTTTGATTGGATCTCTCTCCTCCTCTGTAGGATGTTCAGAGCTTCTGATTGGCTGTTCCTCCCTGTCTGCAGAATGTTGGAGGCATGTGATTGGCTGCTCCCATTTCCGCCCAGGCTTTTTGATTGGTCGTCTCTGTCTCTCTCAGTTTCTGATTGGTGTAACAGTCTGTCCCTGTCTGTGTCCTGTCTGGCTGTTTGTCTCACAGTGGAACTGTCCCTGCTTGTCCTGTCTCTGTCTCTGTCTCTGTCCAGGCTGCTACAGAGGTTTGATCTGCCACTCATCCCTTTCTCTTGGTTGAGCCCCTCTCTCTCTTCCTTGGTTCTATCTTTCTCTGCGTTGGTTCTCACTCTCTCCAGGCTTTGTGACTGGCCAACCTTGTCTTTCTCCAGTTTGACAGCAGTAGCTGTGCTCTGGTTCATTTTATGGTTCTCCAGGCAGGTCTGTATCTCGGCCCTCCTGGCCACGGCATCTCTTAGCTGGGCTGTGAACGTCTCGATCCTCCCCTGGACCTCCTGGAGCTCTCCCTCCCATAGGAAGGCCTGGTTGCCTGGGTTCCCCAGAGGAGGCAGGGCCAGGCCGGGGGAGGCCAGGGCCGATGCTGGGCCACCGTTAGCATGCAGGCTAACCTGAGGAGGAGATAAACCACCCAGACACCCTGGAACAGACAGGGGAAGACAGAAACTTTGTGACCTCTTCTCTGAATCTCATTGAAGGGAATGTGATTTGTGGATTCAAATAAAGCATGTAAAGTGTGTGTGTGGTTTGGTTTTACAATCCTTGTGGGTCCCAGAAGTTCTACTAAAGGATAGTGAAACAAGGACAATTCTGGGGACATTTCGCTGATCCCCACAGGGAAAATGTGTATTTTAGGCTTAGTGGTTAAGTATAGGGTTATAACTAGGGTTAAGAGATAGGGTTAGGTGTTAAGGTTAAGGATTAGGGGTTAGGGAAAATAGGATTTTGAATAGGAATAAATGTTTTGGTCCCCACAAGGACGGTAAAACAAATGTGTGTGTTAGAGTGAGTGTGTACCTCCCAGGCCGTGTCGCCCCACCATGCCAGGACGTCCCCAGAACGAGGCGGTGTGTGTGTGTAGACGGTAGCTGTGTAGACTCTCCAGATCAAAGTGGACCCTCTTGTTCTCCTTGATGTCCCGGGCAGGAGAGGAGGGCTGAGGAGGAGGGGGGGCAGGCAGGGGGGAAGACGGGGGAGGAGGAGGGCGGGGCTGCTGGTGTCTGTGGAGGCTGCAGCTGTCAGAGACACAAGGGGAGGGACTGGGGGAGAGAGAGATGGGGGGGAGAGAGGGGAGAGAGAGAGGGGGGAAGAGTGAGAGAGAGAAAGAGAAAGAGAGGTAAAATTGACAATATTGTTAACCTATACTGTAATATAAATAGTATTGATAAACTATACTCTAATATAGAGAGTATTGATAACCTATGCTGTAGTATAGATGGAATTGATAACCTATACTGTAATATAGACAGTGTTGACAACCTATAATGTAATTTTGACAGTCTTGATAACCTATACTGTAATAGATAGTATTGATAACCTATACTCTAATGTAGACAGTATCGATAACCTATACTGTAATATAGACAGTATTGATAACCTATAATGTAATATTGCCAGTATTGATAACCTATACTATAATATAGACAGTATTAATAACCTATACTCTAATATAGATAGTATTGATAATCTATACCGTAATATATATTATTGATAACCTATAATGTAATATGAATATTTTTGATAACCTATACTGTAATATAGAGTGTTGATAAACTATAGTGAAATTTAGATATTATTGATTACCTATACTGTAGTATAGATAGTTTTGATAACCTATGCTGCAAAATAGATATCATTGATAACCTATACTGTAGTATAGATAGTATTGATAACCTATACTGCTACATAGATAGTTTTGAAAGCCTATACTGTAATATAGACAGTATTGATAACCTATACTGTAATTTAGATATCAATGATAACCTACACTGTAGTATAGATAGTGTTCATAACTTATACAGCAATATAGATAGTATTGATAACCTATACTATAATATAGACAGTATTGATAACCCATACTCTAATGTAGATAGTATTGATAACCTATAAACTAATATGAACAGTATTGATAACCCATACTGTAAAATAGAGAGTAGTTATAACCTTCACTGTAGTATAGATAGCATTGATAACCTATACTGTAATATAGATTGTATTGACAACCTATACAGTGATTTTGACAGTATTGATAACCTATAATGTAATATAGACAGTACTGATAACCTATAATGTAATATAAATAGTATTGATAACCTATACTGTAATATTGACAGTATTGATAACCTATACTGTAATATTGACAGTATTGATAACCTATACTGTAATATTGACAGTATTAATAACCTATACTCTAATAAAGATAGTATTGATAATCTATACCGTAATATATATATATATATATATATATATATTATTGATAACCTATAATGTGATATACATATTTTTGATAACCTATACTGTAATATAGAGAGTATTGATAAACTACACTGTATTATAGACAGTATAGATAACCTATAGTGTAATTTAGATATTATTGATTACCTATACTGTAGTATAGTTTTGATAACCTAATGCTGCAAAATAGATAGCAATGATAACCTATACTGTAGTATAGATAGTATTGATAACCTACACTGCGAGATAGATAGTATAGATAGCCTATACTGTAATAAAGACAGTATTGATAACCAATACTCTAATGTGGACAGTATTGATAA
>NC_143039.1:25337500-25342500 GCF_057628025.1 Oncorhynchus mykiss
TAGCACTACATTTACATTACAATTTAGTCATTCAGCAGACATTCCCATTCAGAGAGACCCACAGCTAGTGCATTCCTCTTAAGATAGCCAAGTGAGACAACCACATATAACAGTCGTAACCCAACCATGCATCATATACATAATAAAATGCAAAATACAATACAAAATGCATTAAATGGTCTATGTGTCTCTTCACAGTCCCCATTTTGCCGTAAGGTATGAGGTTGACTGTGGTTCCAACAGTGGCCTCTAGATGGCAGAGTGAACCAATAGTTCCACTTTCTCCGTCACCTGACATCATCACAACACTGTCTCTGAGTAAAACTCGAGCCAGTTTCTCAAGTTTTAAGTGATGACCTTAAAGGGGCAATCTGCAGTTGCTACATACATTTTGGACATAAATGAATGATATGTATCTATTGATTGCCCCCCTAATGCCTCATGAGCTTAGTTCAACTGTCGTACCCCATCAAAACACTATTTATTTAACCCTTATTTTACCAGGTAAGTTGACTGAGAACACATTCTCATTTACAGCAGCGAGTTAGTTACAGGGGAGAGGACGGGGGATGAATGAGCCAATTGTAAACTGTGGATGATTAGGTGGCCGTGATGGTATGAAGGCCTGATTGGGAATTTAGACAGGGGGTAGGTTTATGACAGTCATAAATACCTCTTCCCCCCTTTTAACTCTCTCTACCCTGCTGATGTTACATTTGCAAACACCTTGGTTAACATAGAGATAATGGGAACATCAGAAGGTGGGGGGAAATTAACTATATTCTGGTAATCCAAACAATTGAACATATGCGGTGGTACTTAATGAATATGATGTCAGTTAGGTTGTCATCTGAGACATTCTCATCAATGATAAGATGACATAAACTCTACAGTGGAAAGTCTACACATCAGAGTTATCGGATTCACATGGAATTGTTGTTCAATTTAAATGTTTGAATATGAAATTATTCATGATGGGATGAAATGTGATTTTAGCTTCTAAAATGTGAGATTTGGGTTTTCATAAGGTGCTTATGCTCAATCAGTGACCCGCCCCTGTGAAGGGACATGGGCTATAAACTTCTCAAACACGCCCTCCTCTCCCTTCCTATATAAAGCCTTGACGACAATATAACCTCCTGTTGCGAGGATGTGAGGATGACGGTCCTATGTCAGAATGGTTCAGATTATAACTACAGAATGAAGCCAACATCAGCGTGAGCTTTGGTTGCGAATGGTATGAACTTTGAACTCTTATTCACTACAGAAGTGATACCTCCTAGCCGTTGAGTTAGCAACAGCCGCTGCAAACGAGGGTTAGGAAGGAACAGACAGAGTATCCCGTCTATCACACAACGACGTTACTACAACGTATCCAATTGACCACCAGAGACATTCTTCAAAGGACAAAGGACTCGGTTTGGCATCGCAGTCTTCCATCTACCACCAACTGTAAGGGATCTCGTCCTCCTCTTCTGAGGAGGAGAAGCGAGAAGAATCGGAGGACCAAAACACAGCGTGGTAAGTGTCCATAAGGTTTATTTTAAAACATAAACTAAACACTATGAAATACAAAACAATAAACGTGAAAAGAACGAAACAGTCCCGTGTGACACGTAAGACAAACTGACACGGAAGACAAACACCCACAACCCAAAAGTGAAACCCAGGTTACCTAAGTATGATTCTCAATCATGGACAACAATTGACAGCTGCCTCTGATTGAGAACCATACTAGGCCGAACTCAAAAACCAACATAGAAAAACAAACTTAGACTGCCCACCCAACTCACGCCCTGACCATACTAAAGCAAAGATAAAATAACAGAACTATGGTCAGAACGTGACAGTACCCCCCCAAAGGTGCGGACTCCGGCCGCAAAACCTAAACCTATAGGGGAGGGTCTGGGTGGGTGTCTGTCCGCAGTCCACGGGTCCCGAATGGACGGGATATTCCGGCAGCGCCGGATGGACGGGAGATTCCGGCAGCGCCGGACAGGCGGGAGACTCCGGCAACTCCGGAGTGAAGGGCGATTCTGGCATCGCTGGCGTGACAGGCAGCTCTGGCAGCTCCTGGCTGACTGACGGCTCTGGCAGCTCCTGGCTGACTGACGGCTCTGGCAGCTCCTGGCTGACTGACGGCTCTGGCAGCTCCTGGCTGACTGACGGCTCTGGCAGCTCCTGGCTGACTGGCAGCTCAGGACAGACTGGCGGCTCTGGCAGCTCAGGACAGACTGGCGGCTCTGGCAGCTCAGGACAGACTGGTGGCTCTGGCAGCTCAGGACAGACTGGCAGCTCTGGCAGCTCAGGACAGACGGGAGACTCTGGCAGCTCAGGACAGACGGGAGACTCTGGCAGCTCAGGACAGACGGGAGACTCTGGCAGCTCAGGACAGACGGGAGACTCTGGCAGCTCAGGACAGACGGGAGACTCTGGCAGCTCAGGACAGACGGGAGACTCTGACAGCACTGGACAGGCGGGAGCACCTGTAGGGAGAAGACGTAGAGACAGGCTGGTGCGGGGGGCTGCCACCGGAGGGCTGGTACGTGGAGGTGGCACCGGATAGACCGGACCGTGAAGGCGCACAGGAGGTCTCGAGCACCGAGCCTGGCCAACCTTACCTTGTTGAATGCTCCCCGTAGCCAGGCCAGTGCGGCGAGGTGGAATAGCACGCACTGGGCTGTGCTGGTGAACCAGGGACACCATGCGTAAGGCTGGTGCCATGTACACCGGACCGAGGAGACGCACTGGAGACCAGATGCGCTGAGCCGGCTTCATGGCACCTGGCTCGATGCCCACTCTAGCCCGGCCGATACGGGGAGCTGGGATGTAGCGCATCGGGCTAAGAACGCATACTGGGGACACCGTGCACTCCACCGCATAACACGGTGCCTGACCAGTATGACGCTCTCTCTCTCTCCACGGTAAGCACGGGAGTTGGCGCAGGTCTCCTACCTGACTTCGCCACACTCCCCGTGTGCCCCCTCCCAATAAATTTTTGGGGCTGCCTCTCGGGCTTCCAGCCGTGCCACCGTGCTGCCTCCTCATACCACTGCCTCTCGGCTTTCCCTGCCTCTAGCTCAGCCTTGGGGCGGTGATATTCTCCAGCCTGTGCCCATGGTCCCTTGCAGTCCAGAATCTCCTCCCAAGTCCAGGAGTCCTGCGATCGCTGCTGCTGCCCGTTACCACGCTGCTTGGTCCGGTTGTGGTGGGTGTTTCTGTAAGGGATCTCGTCCTCCTCTTCTGAGGAGGAGAAGTGAGAAGGATCGGAGGACCAAAACGCAGCGTGGTAAGTGTCCATAATGTTTATTTTAAAACATAAACTGAACACTACGAAATACAAAACAGTAAACGTGAAATGAACGAAACAGTCCCGTGTGGCGACAAACACTGACACGGAAGACAAACACCCACAACCCAAAAGTGAAACCCAGGCTACCTAAGTATGATTCTCAATCAGGGACAACAATTGACAGCTGCCCCTGATTGAGAACCATACTAGGCCAAACTCAAAAACCAACATAGAAAAACCAACATAGACTGCCCACCCAACTCACGCCCTGACCATACTAAAACAAAGGTAAAATAACAGAACTATGGTCAGAACGTGACACCAACCTACTGAAGCGCAGCTCAGAGTAAATATTTATTGCATTTTCCTTTTCCAAATGGGCGGTAATGTAGAATGCATAAGATATTGTATTTACGATAGCACAGCTTTGCTCTTTGTTCCTCAGTCTTCCCGCTCTTTCACTCAAACCCAGCCCCCTTTCTTTTGTGTAACCAGCTGTCATATCTGTTCCGCCCGCCAGGGACGTTTTCCTTTATGACGTAATTTGTAATTAATAAGTTATGATTAATTATGTGTATGTGTAAATCTGTGTGATTAGTTAGATATTTAGTAAATAAATAATTAAACCCAATTTTGTATTGCTGATTCAACTTGTTAGCCAGGGTTCGTGAAGATAACCAAGAATTTACAACTTTCAGATGAGACTGAATTAAGGTGACGATTAATATTGACTGCTATTGTAAAATATTACTAGGTCTTTAAGAGTTTATTCGGAAGATAACAGCTCTATAAATATTATTTTGTGGTGCACCGACTCTCTAGTTAATTACATTTACATGATTAGCTCAATCAGGTAATATTAATTACGGAGAAATTATTTTATAGAATAGCATGTCATATCACTTAATCCGGCATAGCCAAAGACACGACACCGGGGTTAACACCCCTACTCTTATGATAAGTACCATGGGATCTATAATGACTACAGTGAGTCAGGACACCCCTTCCGAAAGACAGCACCCTACACAGGGCAATGTCCCTAATCACTGCCCTGGGGCATTGGGATATTATTTTTAGACCAGAGGAAAGAGTGTCTTCTACTGGTCGTCCAACACCTCTTCCAGCAACATCTGGTCTCCCATCGAGGGACAGACCCTGGTTACCTTCAGAAGCCAGCCAGCAGTGAGATGCTGGGTGGTATGCTGTAGGGTGGTATGCTGTAGGGTGGTATGCTGCTGGCTGTAAAATACCAGCTTGTTTACTCCAATGTGTGTAAACATAGTAAATGTAAACAAACACTATAAAGCCTCAAAAATGTTGATATCATGGATGGTCAGTCCTAGCATTCATAGCGCTGTCTATGAATTAGACAGTGGTTAGATTTCTCCAGCCCCTTCCCTCAGCTTTTTACTGAAACAGGGGAGAGCGCTTCGTTTTAGTTTCAACTGCAGATGTCCCCTTTAAAGAAGGTAGGAAGTATTCAAACAGGGCCATGTCCTTCTCTCTCTGCCATCCCCATGATCTACAGGGACACAAGTCTTCTGACCAGAACGAATAGCACACATACACACACACACACACTCATTCATGCATGCCGCACGCACACACAGTTTCTATGGGAAACTACAAGTACACTTATCAGGCAAAACACTGCCATCGTTTCTCTGTCTATTTCCCCTAGAAGTACCTGGAACGACACAATGTGAGC